>NC_046366.1:20262298-20562298 GCF_011125445.2 Fundulus heteroclitus
TGTGAATGCTGTTTGTACATCCTCTCATATTTCTGAAAAGGAAACCAAAATCCATCAGTGTTTGTATCAGCAGGGCAGCAAAAGCTAAGAAAGAGCCACAAATTCTGATTGATGCATTTGTAATTGCTCTCATAGCAATGACTGAAGGGGTTAAAAATTATCTTTAGATATTAAGGCCATTGTTATCCGGACCAAAAGAAAAATATTTTGATCATATCTAACAATAAATGTCGGATTTACTCCAAACTTTTTGTTTTGATGGATTTTCTTTCTTTCTTTTATTTTGTTCTGTCCTGTGGTCAGATATGATTTGTGACATGGTGCTGGTCAGGTTGCCTCTTTGCAATTTTATGCCTTTGTTTTTATGGTTAAATTATATGGAAGAGTATAAGGAAACTCCAAAAAATAACATACTAGCAGTAGGTTTATTAGAATTAATCTCGTTTGGCTAGTGGTCAAAATATGCTAATGGAGTCAAATAAAACAAACGGGGAGCCCAACCCAATAAAAATAAAAATAAACTAAAAGTGGAAATGGTGTGTAATATAAAGTTTTCATAAAATAAGGTTTAATTAAATTGTATTATGGTTAATAAAACTGGTTATGCATCTCTGTATATTTTTATTTGATTTTTTTTCTGAAAATTTAGTAATTATTGTTCATTGTTGTTAGTAAAGACTTTGCTTAGGTAAAAAAACAAACAAAAAAAAAACATCTCCATCAACGACCTGTGCTTGTATTACAATTGTGAGCTGCACAAAATCAGTCCAGGGCCACAGATAGCCCTTGGGCCACACTTTTGACGCTTGTGGGTTAGGCCAAAGCATTTTCATGCGTTAAAAAAGGTGAAAATCTAGACCTAAATCCAATTAAGAATCTGTAGAATGATTCGAAAAACGATTTTGGAAGATGCTCTCCATGCAGTTTGACTGATCCCAGGGTGGTTCTGCAAATTAGAGGAGCTCAAGAATGCCGAGCACAAAGGCAAACTGCAATTTTTATTCAAAACATTTTGAAAATAGTGTACAATTTTCCTTCCCCCTTCAAAGTGTCGGCTTATCACATGAAATTCCAATAAATTATGCTGAAGCAAAGAGTTGTAATCTTTGTTTTTGGTAAAATTAAGGTACTATTTTCACTTTTTTATGATGAAATACAATTGAATTGAGCGGGACTGTCTGGTTGTACATGCTGCTAAGCCTTGGCCTGTTGATAAAGAGTCTCACGAGAGCCTTGTCACTCCAGTCTGCGTTGCTGCCTTAACCGATTCACACAAACCTTCTCCTTTCTGTCACTCACCCGCAAACCCAAACAACAGCCTCTTTCTGCTCCCCTTATCACACCAACTGACAGGGTCACCAGGTTAGCACCACACTGGGCATGCTCAGTCATTCACTTATTGATATTGATTTCTTTTTTTTTTCCCCCTCCTTCTTTCTGATTTGGACAGTTTGTATGTGGGCGAAGAATGATATTGGGGGTCAAGATGGAAAGCAAAAGATAGAATTCTGCCTGTTGATAGAGGACGGAGCCTTCTCTCCATCTCCATTCTCCTTTGCAGGATAGAGTGAAGGAGCCCCACGTCCAACTGTCTCTTTCTGGCTGCCATTCAGCCCCATCGATCTGACTCAGAGCCCAGCCCACCCCAAGGGAGCCCGTGGCTCAGAGACACACTGCTCCTTTTGTGGAAGAGATCCGCGGGTTCAGACTGACAGCCGACAGTGCTGATAAAAATATGTCCCCCGCCTTCCTGTATTGTCCGCAGCAGACATGCTGTTCAAGATGTGTAACCTTTAGAAAGCTGGCCGAGCTCCAGCCGTTATGCTGACGGCCGTAATCAGTAGAAGCTGGAATACTGCCCAAAGCATCACAACCCTTTGGCATTCTCTGATCTCTCCATCCGATCTCACTATATTATTTCCCGGTGTGGTAGGCTGTGATAGTGCAATCACTTTCCTGTGCCCTAATAATTTAGAAATGTCACAATACTTAAGTGAGTCTCACAGGCCAATTACTGTAACGTTTCCCCTGTGTGTCCCCGGTCTTCATTTTGCACATGACTTTGCCTTTCAATCATAGGCTCTAAATTATTTTTGAAAGTTCTCTAGCCAAGGTGCGAAATTGCTGATTGCATGTTCAGTATGTTTCACCCCCGCCTGACCTGAAAAAACCCCTCGCCGATTTTTCTCCCCAGGGAGGAGAAGGAGCGCTGGATCCGAGCCAAGTATGAGCAGAAGCTGTTCCTGGTCGGGCTGCCTCAGTCGGACGTTCCCCTGGGGCAGCAGCTGCTCCGGGCCGTGGTGGAGGACGACCTGAGGCTGGTGGTGCTGCTGCTGGCCCACGGCACCAAGGAGGAGGTCAACGAGACTTACGGGGATGGAGATGGACGCACCGCGCTGCACCTCTCGTGCGCCATGGCCAACGTCGTGATCACGCAGCTACTCATCTGGGTGAGGGGGCTCAACTTGAGCTTGGAGGGGAGGGGAGTGTCCAGCATTGGTTGGCACTGGGTTGACCTTTTGGTTAACTTCTTGAGCTGTGGTTGTTTTCTTGTTGGTAGGCCCCAGCTTGGTTCAGTACAAAAGCCCGACATGTCAAGTGTACACAAAACCCAGAGAATTTGACTATTATCATAACTAATTTTGTAATATCTTATGTTTATCTTTTTAATGCTGCTAGTGTTCAGGGGACTTAACTTTGATTAGTTTCCAGCCTTAGTGGCAAAAAATAACAACCCTTGAAAATTAAGTAGTTTTTTTCCATTTCAAATTATGTAATTAACAGTTCATGGTTAGGACTGTCTACCAAAATAAGCTCTAATTCAATCAATATCTTCTCATAAGGACAGTTAAAAATGTTAAACGTCTAACCAGGTCAATCTGTCTCCAATTTACCTTTTAACTGAGTTTTAAAATGTATATAAAATTGATCATAGTAAAATAAATCTATAAAACAACAATAATTTCATTTCACATGACAATTACAAGTATGCAAATTGCATGTAGATGTAAAGAAATTCTAACTCTAACACTTGAGTACAAGAGATTTTAAAAGATAAAGTAAAAAAAAAAAATTCAAACCTCTGAATGTTTTAACATTTTATGACTAATTTTATCAGGACTTTATTGATAAGCCCAAAACAGTGCATAATTCTGAAGTGAAACGAATGTGATATGTGATTTGACTTGTGTTTTTATTCTGCCCCCTGGAATGGAGTTTGTCTTTGCCAGCTTTGCACATATACATTTTTGAGGCTGACATATCTATTGTTTTCCACACAAAATATCTCAAGCTGGGTCAGATTTAAAGAGTCAACCATTTTTGCTTGGGTTGTGGGTTTAGGGTCCTGCTGGAACAGGAACCTCCACTCCTGTCTCGGGTCTTTTGCAAATTTTCTTCCAGTATTGTCTTGTATTTAGCTCCGTTCCTCCTTCTATCAACTCTGGCCTGCCTGAAAAAAGTATCCTCATTGCACATCGCTGCCACAAATACAAGTGCTGGTCATATAAATAGAATATGATGAAAAACTTGGGTTTTGTTCAGTAATTCCATTCAAAATGTGAAACGTGTATATTATACTCATTCATTATACACAGAATGATATATTTCAAATGTTTGTCTTTTAATTTTGATGATTATAACTGACAACTAATGAAAAACCCAAATTCAGTATCTCAGAAAATTAGAATGTTGTGAAAAGGTCCAATATTAATGACACCTGGTGCCAGACTCTAATCAGCTAATTAACTCAAACACCTGCAAAGGCCTTTTAATGGTCTCTCAGTCCAGTTCTGTAGGCAACACAATCATGGAGAAAACTGCTGACTTGACAGTTGTCCAAAAGACGACCATCGGCACCTTCCACAAGGAAGACAAGACACAAAAGGTCATTGCTAAAGAGGCTGGATGTTCACAGAGCTCTGTGTCCAAGGACATTAATAGAGAGGCAGAGGGAAGGAAAAGATGTGGTAGAAAAAAGTGTACAAGCAATAGGGTGACGGCACCCTGGAGAAGATCAGGAAACAAAACCCATTAGACAATGTTGGGGAGACTCACAAAGAGTGGACTGCAGCTGGAGTCAGAGCTTCAAGAACAACCAGGCACAGACGTATGCAAGACATGAGTTTCAGCTGTCGCATTCCTTGAGTCAAGCCACTCTTGAACAAGAGACAGTGTCAGAAGATTCTCGCCTGGACTAAAGCCAAAAAGGACTGGACTGCTGCTGAGTGGTCCACAGTTATGTTCTCTGATGAAAGGAAATTCTGCATTTCAATTTGAAATCAAGTCCCAGAGTCTGGAGGAAAAGAGGAGAGCCACAGAATCCACGTTGCTTGAGGTCCAATGTAAAGTTTCCACAGTCAGTGATGGTTTGGGGTGCCATGTCATCTGCTGGTGTTGGTCCACTGTGTTTTTTACTGAGGTCCAAGGTCGATGCAGCCGTCTACCAGGAAGTTTTAGAGCGCTTCATGCTCCCTGCTGCTGACAAACTTTATGGAGATGCAGATTTTATTGCACACAGTGCCACAGCCACGGGTACTTGGTTTAAGGACCATGGTATCCCTGTTCTTAATTGGCCAGGAAACCCCATAGAAAATCTAAGGAGTATTGTGAAGAGGAATATGCAATGTGCCAGACCTAACAATGCAGAAGAGCTGAAGGCCACTATCAGAATAACCTGGGCTCTCATAACACCTGAGCAGTGCCACAGACCGATCGACTCCACGCCACGCCGCATTGCTGCAGTAATCAAGGAAAAAGGAGACCCAACTAAGTATTGAGTGCTTTACATGCTCATACTTTTTATTTCATACTTTTCATGCTCATACTTTTCAGTTGGCCAACATTTCTGGAAATCCTTTTTTTCCCTAAGAAACAGAATTTGGGGTTTTCCTTAGTTGTCGGTTATAATCATCAAAATTAAAGAAATACACTCTTGCAATATATAAGACTATGTGTAATGAATGCATATAATATACAAGTTTCTCTTTTTGAATGGAATTACTGAAAAAAGTTTTTCATGATATTCTAATTATATGACCAGCACCAGTATAACAGATGAGGCCTTACTTTCAGAGTGACATGCAGTGTTAGATTTTTCCCCACATCTCAGTGCTTTTCATGCAGTGCAAAAAAGTTCAATTTTGGTCTCACCTGACCAGCTCACATTCTTTTGCTATGAACCCAACGTAACTGTTTGCTGTTTGATCACTAATGTTTTCTGACAAACCTCTGAGGCTTTCAGCAAACAGCTGGATTTTATACTGATTTTAAATACACACAAGTGGGCTCTATTTATCATTGAATTTTATTTAGGGGTGTGAAAGTAAAATGGGATGAATACCAATACGTGTCACGCTTTGCAAGTTTCATATGTAAAGAAAAATGTTTCATTCTGCTTCACAGTTATGCACCATGCTGTCGGCATGTCACATAAAATCCGTATAATATACGCTAAATTTGCATGGTGCAGATTTTGAAATTGAATATTATATATTTTCTTTACCATACATGCCCTTACAATTGTTCCAACGTGTAAAATGATTTTTTTTCCTTATTTGCAGCATTTGCTTCTACAGGGTTCCATTAGTCAGTTCATGAGAGTTTGATTCGAGCCAAATCCTCTGGGCATGCGTGTCAGTGTGACGTGATGCCCGCTCTCGTTCACCAGGCTACTTTGTTGAATCTCCGCCGTAATCGATGCATTAACAAGAGAGCATGGGCTGACTTCAATATTTATAACTTTCTTACTTCAGAAGTCATCACACGTCTGAACAAAAGACCTGTGCAGTCACAGCGGCAGATGCTTTTCCTCTTCTCCCATGCGCATAAAGTATGCATTCCCTAAAACTGCTTTCCTAAACATAACTTTTGTTTAATTATTTTTTTTTCGTCACAGTATGGCGTGGATGTGAAAAGCCGAGATGCTCGTGGCCAAACACCACTGTCCTGCGCCCGGCGAGCCGGGAGTCAGGAGTGCGCCGACATCCTGCTGCAACACGGCTGCCCCAACGATGCCAGCAGCCTGAGCTCCGCCCCCACGTCCAACGTGAGCCTCCGCAACCCCAACATCAACAACAACAACGCCCAGTGTGAGCTCAACCGCAGCATCAGCATCATGTAGGCGCGAGAGAGACGCTAGCTGCAGACAACAAGAAGACCCGCCCGTGTGTCCTTGCTGTACTTCCTCTGTTTCACACTGTGTAACCCAGAATCCGTACCAATGGAGAAATATCAGGAGTTATGAAGTTACTGGAGACGTTCCACTGCGCTGCGAGTTTGGACATTGTACATTGTTTTTAATTTTTAACTTTTTTTTCCCCGCCCTCCTGACTTTGTTCAGTCTCGGTCTGAAATGATCACGATCAGCTTTAAGATTTATGTTTTTGAAGCCTCAACCAAAACAAATGACTTCCTTCTGCATTCATGCCTACCGTACAGAAAACATACCCTTAATGCTTATACATTTCCTATTATGTCCTCTCCCTTTTTTTTTTTTTTTTTTTTAATGTGAAGCAAGGAATATAATGAGCGTGAGTCACAAAAAAAAACGCCTTCAAATTTTCAAGCTTAAGTGTCAAAACACAGAAGAGTAGAAAAGTAGTTTGCGCAAGTGAGAAAAACACTGACGGGGGAAGAAACTTAATCTCTCATAACCGTGGCTGTTACAGCTTTCACAGTGATGTATGTCTTCAACACAGCTATCATATACAAAAGCAAAGCAATTATGGTTAAAGAGGCCAAATGATTTTGACACTTTATTCACAGGGAAATGAATTTGGATCATCACAGAGAGAGCTGATTGCGGAATTCCCATTGGCTGAAAGGGAGTCATTTTCTATGGCACAATCTTTCAGTAAACGTGTCCATGACTATAAAGGAATTAAGGCCCGTGATGTTTTAGGACTATTAAGCCGCACTGCTTTGTAAGTGTGCCTCTTCAATCAAAATTCATTCAGATTCAAAGGTTTGATTGAAACTGTGAACTTCTACCATTATGATCTCTTTGTTAGAATTATTGTTATTTTTTTTTTTAAGATTGAGTAGATTGTGTTGGTAATAGTTTCAGAGATAACACCACACGATTCTGGGAGATCCACACACCTCCTGTGGCTCATAGATATAAAACCTGGTACTCTAGAGCTCATATCTGCTATTGTTGCTGTGAAATACACATGTGGTACCGTTTGCGTGTGTGAGTGTGTGCGTGCGTGTGTGTGTGTGTGTGTGTGTGTGTGTGTGTCCAAACATGCATCAGGGGCATTTCTGCGGAGAAGTCATGAACTTAAAGTCAAGATTTGGGAACATAACTGAATTTTATTGTACATATATCTGTAAAAAAGTAGTTTGGATGTTCCTTTGCCTTATTCCTTATAAGAGCTGTCTGCGCTTGGCCAGACTTGTAATCAAAATAAACAAATTACCCCTGCCCTTTTCCTCTGGCATTTCCCATCCTCACATCGTGTGAGCGTAAAAGCTTAGACGCAGCAACATGCATTGATGTGAATGAAGTAAAGGCGGTAAAAGGGATTACAATCAGAAAGAGGTTTCTTTCGTGCAGTATTCTATAGATATTTTCACCAGTTTTTTTATAGGGTTTTTTAAGTTTTGTTTTGTTGGTTTACAAAGGCAAATAGTTTGTTTACAGGGCTAATAACTACAAGGTACCTTATCTGAAACACTTATGTCGATGCTTTATAGTTTGCCTCTTTTCCCAGCCAACTCGATATGTACATGTGGCTAAAAGAGGATGCTTGTACGACTGAGGAAGGAATTATTTGACTTTTTTTTTTTGTAAATATGCTATTTTCTTGCTTAGAGCTGATTTAAAGCAACTCAAATAGAATTGAGAAAAAATAGAGATGATGCAACACTTCCCCTGCCCATCTTTGCTCAGAGACATACACCGTTCACCACGCTTCAAATTCACCACTACATCCATTTTAGATGCGACAGGAAAATGAAGTTGGCAGCAAAGTACAACTAATTGGTTCTGATGATGTCACTGGAGGTAACCTGCTGATCCATCAGACTCTTTAATATTGACTTTCGATTTACACTACTGTAGTACTATTTTTATTTCATTTTTTTAAAGAAATTATGGGAAATAATGATTCCCTGCATAATTTCTTTCTTTTAAATGCAATAAAGGTTTTTGTTGAGGTATGAACAGGTATGAGATTTTCATGCAGCGATGACCTTGAGGAAAAATAACATTGTTTCAGGGCATCAAAAAAACATATAAAGCAAAAATCTGTAATATGTTTTTTTTTTTTTTTTTTAAACAGAAAAGCTACAGTTGTTCGCCAATGCTGCTTAAACAATGCAACATTATTATTACAGTGACAATATCGTCTGACATTTTTATATATCATTGTAGTTCTAGTTGTAGCTTTTAACTGCTCTTTGAATTTCTGCTCTTTTTAATATAACTCTCAATGTTACATTAAAAAGAATAGAGATTGGCCTTCTTTTAGTCTCACCTTCGCTGGTATCCATGTTTTTTTTTTGTTTGTTTTGTTGTTTTTTCAGTCAGCAATATTTCCTAACAGCCAAATCATTCTAAGCAGGGGGAAAGTACAGCAACTTTCTTTTAGCCAGCGGGCCAGCAGTGCACAGCAACCAGAAAACCCTGGTCAGTGTTGCATTTTTCTCTAACATCTCATTAAAGGGTCTTTAGATCTTAGGACCAAAATGATTTAAAGTCTTTTGGGGGGTTTTGACATCTTCATATACCTTAGCACTGTTATCCAGCCCATGCTAGGTAGAACTGATGAGGTAGATGATATTACCTGTGATTGAGTCTTCCATCGCGGCGTCTGCTTCCTAAAACCTTAAAACTAGAAGATTTATTTGTGCTCTTAAGCAGTTTAAAAACAACAAGAATTTGACTTTGTAGTGCCAAATGCAGTCTACCTTTGCCAGGTTTCTCTTTGGTTGAGAAGGTTGTCCTCTGTGTGTGTATACATGTCTGTTAGGGTACTTTTTGCTGATTACACTGACTAGATGGTCCATGAGATACTGAAATACTACTGGGTACATCTTGTAACTGCATATTCTCTTGATCTATTCACGCACACAAACAAAAAGTGCGTCAAGACTCTTAAAAAGCACATTTCCCATCAAAAAATGCCAAACGATTCCTTCGATACCACAAAGGTCCACCTGATTTCTGTTCAGATTATCACCTCGTACTGTACTGTGATATAAGCCTTATTTCTGATCGTTACTTGACCACCTTATTTCACTGAGACTTTTCATGGTTCAGTGGGATGACAGAGGAGCTCCATGTGTACAGCAATTACCCTGAATCCTTATTTACATACTGTAGATGATAGGAAGAGAAAACACTAGAATACCTGCCTGTTTGAACCCAAACAAATGATATGAAGTGTACATATTAGCTTGGGGCTTTTATCTAAAGGAAAGGTCCTCCTGGAGAAATGAACTTAAACTGGTTTTTGGTCATCTTGATCCATAAGTTGCTTTTGTTTCTCTTTGAACATATTTTTTTAAGGTCCTTCTGTTTGGATCTCAACATAACCGACCATCTTTGGTACTTGTGTATAATGATGTACATTTGACATATTTATAATGCAGTATGTAAATATCTTTTTTTTTTGTTGTGTGTGTTGGTTTCTTGTTCGTTTTACCTATTATATTTCCTTTTATGTCCAGAACGTAAAAACGAAGTTAAAGCTAAAGAGTGACATGTTGTATGCTTGGATGCTTGGCTGGCTATTAATAAACACTCAAATAAAACATTGTAGCCTTCCCCGAATTTGGGGAAACTGACACATTTTTCCAGTGTTTGTCTTGTTCCTTTGTTCTCTGTTATGCCCTTTTTTTTTAAAGAAAGAAGTTTAAAGAACCAGAGGTTTCCATGCACTCAAAATGAAAAAGTTTCATATTTATTCCAAGATTTAGGAATTCGGATTAAATTGTTTTTCCAATAGTGGACCAATTGTAAAACAAACAACTTTAGCGATATTTAAATCACTACAAATTGAGTTAACGATTAGATTTTATTGTAACTTTTGTCTGTCTACATAAGATCTAAATTGTACATACAGAGTCACATATACGTACACCAGCACAGATATTAGGTCAAATGCCGCCTAGAATGTTGCACCTCAACTATGTGCATTTTGCAGTTAATAAACTTCTGGCCAATTTCTAGTTGAATATTAGATCACTCTTGTAAGTAGAATTGGTAAGCTAAATCTAAATTGGTGCCTTTCCTGCCATAGATCTGGCTTTTAAACAACATACACAAATATTCATAAAGGTTAAGGCCAGGACTCTGGAGAAGAAGAAGTTCAGGTAACTCAAAGTCAGACTTCCAGAACTTTTTTGGCATCGTCATCTTGTTAGAGCTTTCAATCCTGTCCAAGTAGCCACTAAAGATCAGACTCTAACTCATGATTTGAATTTTGTTTGTGTTTTTTTTTTTTTTACTGATAGTTTTCCACTCATCTCAGTCATCTTCCAGCCACCATTCAGTATCATCATCAGCTCCACCTGCTGCTGCCACTAATCGGCTCCAAGGCATTCTACCTGATACTCTTTGATGTCTCACCTGATGCCTTTATATACCTGCCTCACTCGCTACCAGAACGTCTTGTTTGCACTGCCAGAATGCCGCTCCCAGTTCTCGTGTGCGCAGCCTGCCAAACCTTGGGTTTCTGCAAATGACCTGCCCTCACTGAAGAAAGATTGTACAGTGCTTGTCATGACTGCTCTATGTTTCCCTTGAGGTCCTGTGGCTTGCCAAAGGGCCAACAATGGGTGTCAAGCCTGTCTTAAACTGCAGTGCAACTGGAAGATCATCATGGATTTAAGTGGGTGCTGACTAAGAAATAAGCCAGAACTCCAACACCATCAAATTATAGCTTGAACTAAAATTTCTAGCTGCCCTTGTGGACAAACTTAGACAATAAAGGATATTTCTAGATCAGTTGCACTCTATTGAGAGGTTTTATGGTCAGACTTGGAAAAAGATTTGAGCTATTTGGCCAATGTGACAAAAATAAAGTTTGCATGAGCCACAGACTTTCATAGCCAAGGGAGCAATGTCAAGCATGGGGGTGACATTATGCTGAGCATATGTTTGCAATGTTGCAAAGTATAAATAGTGAGGACCGACTTTTTCCAGCTTCAATTGAACGGCTGGATAGTCAAACCTGGATGCAAATGTTCCTCTTTGATCTGTGGGTGTTTATGGGCTTAGTTTTTGTTTATGGGTTATTTTGGGGTTTATTATTATTATTATTATTATTAGGTCTTCCCATTTTGGTTTATTCTTTCATTTTGGATTTTTTGATACCTTATTGTGTTCTATTCAATATGTGCGTCTCTTAGTTTTCCTTTATTTATAGACATTTGTGTTTGGTGTTTTTCTTCTGTTTATTAGTCCTTTCTCTCAGTCCCATCTAATACGTTAAAGGGCAAAGGAGAAAAGGCACTCGGAGGTCGGCTGTTTTACTCCAACTCTCACTACCAATACTGAGACACAATGCTGTTCAATGTCGCCATTATTTTGAAGGATTCTGATAGGCAAGACATAAGCTTTAGCTTTGCAGTACACTGCCCCCTATGCATCTGGTGTGTTTAAGACAACGCTGAATGGTGACTTTGTGTGGATAAAAACTTTTCAGAAAACAATCTTTTGTGTATGATATTGTTTTAAAAACAATGTAGGGAAGATATTTGTTTTTTTAAAGCCCTGGCTATGCGTGTACAAGGAATCAGTTTCCCTGATCTGCATCTCCTCCAACTGCACCTCATTCCCCTTATTACTTACACCTGTTTATCATGCCACCCATTAACTCTGCTTCCTCACCTCCCTGCCAGAGTCTTCCATTACCTTTGCCTGTTCACCATTGTCAGTTCATTCATGTCTATGTCTTCCATTAGGCTTCACCAAATCCTTCTTGTTTGTTTGTAAGCGATGTTGTTGTTCAACTCTTTCGTCCTCGCTCTGCTAGCTTTCTCGCCTCTACGCATTTGGGTCCAACCGACTCAAACAGGACAATAATCTAAAATGCAAAAATAATCAAAAACCGGTTTTGGAATACGTAAAAGAAGCTTTTAGTGATTTATTGACCATATTTAAGAGTCAGAGTCAAAGCCATGAAACCAATCAAATAAAATGACCTCTACCATATTCAGCCATAATTTGACCAGAACCTTATTGATGGCTTAAAATCCCCCAATGTTTCTCTGCAACTTGTTAAATAATATGTCACACAATGTTAATCTTGTTGTTTGTATGCATGTATTTAAGCCTCCATGCATAGTTTTGTCCCCATTTTGATTTTATAAGATTTACAATGAATTCAAATTTGTGCACCAAATTATTATGTTTAAAAAATTATGGCAGTGGTTTTATTTTTATTTCACACAGACAGAAAGATTATTTGCATTTATGAAGTAGCACATTTGTGTCCATAATGAGGAAATGTATACTTTTCACTCTACCAGTGACCTATCCGCAGACAACTTAGACATAAAGTGAGACCTTATTTTACATTAAATGTATTAAAATTTCCCATTTCATATCTTTCTCTTTTATATGTTCCTTGGTAACGCTTCAGGCCTGGAACAGCTCACCCAAGCCTGACTTCGGCCACATAACGTAACCTCCGCACTTCCTTCCTGTAGGACCCCCAAGAGTCGCTGAAAGAGGATTAAGATAAAGAGCCGAGCTTAGTGTCAGGCACCAAAACACCTTAGGGAAAAGCCAGAGATCCCAGTGTTCAGAGAAGTCGAGCTCCCACTAATCCACTTCTTATTTCCCGCTAATCTGGTCTCAGCATATCTTCATCCTCTTCCTCTCTCTGTCGGCTTTGTTTGCCTTTTATCACCTGCTCATCCCTTCAGTCTGGCCTCTTCCTGCCTCGGTGCTAGTCCGACACCATGGAGTCATGCTTAGAGGCCTAGAAAAATACATTTCCCAAATCAACATCCATAGACTCAAAATCAAATTGTACAAGTGCATCTAAAAACATTAAAATGTCACAGAAATGTTATTTTATTTTAGTAATTCAATATATAAAGAAAACAATACATTGTACAGATCAATCACACATGAACTTTTACCATTTTTGAAGTTACGAAGCCACAAATGGAACTAGTACTGCCATTACCCTTTGACTTTTCTCTCACACATAAAGTATTTCTGGATCGGTGCATTTACATAGAACCTGTATAAATATTTTTTTATGCAGAAATGTTATGGCCTTCAAAAAATACTGGGAAGACTGCTGACCTGACAGTTGTGCAGACGGTACACAAAGATGATGAGCTACAAAATGCCATTGCTTGGGAGGCTGGCGGTTATCAGGGTGCTGTATCCAATCTCATTAATGGAAGGTACAGTGGAAGGAAAAAGTCTATTTGAAAAAGTTGCATATGTAACAGAGATAAATGCACCCTTGAGAGTACTATGACACAAAACCTACTCAAGACTTTGAGTGAGATTGGCATGATATGGACTGTAGCCGGAGTTGAGCTCCTCGTGAACCAGACTTCTCCTTCTCGAAGGAGGCTAAGGAGAGAAGAAAAGAACTAGACTGTTGCTTACTGTTTTTTTCTCTAGAGAGTTAAAATTATGAACAAATAATTAACTAGAAATAAATAAATTAGGCTAAAGAAAATCTTTAAATTCACTGAACACTTGCATGTGTGTGTTACAATTAAGCAAAACCGACTGTTTACAAATTATGTACAAGGTAGGATTTAAAAATGAAAGTTTTAAAAGGTTTGAATTTAAAGTTCTCGCTCACATTTAACGTTTGCCCAAGTCAAACCTCCTCAAAGAATTGTGTGTGATCTAATATTTGACCATGCCAGCTACCACGGCAGACCATGGCCACTTCTGCGTGTCGTGGCGAGCATGGAGCACTCGCTTTCTGACGCTGCTGTGTGTTTTGATATTTCATCAGGGCCCCGCTAAACAGTGAGGAGGGCTCTCTGCCGCCCACCTCTTCTCAGACAAATTGCCTCAGAGATTGCAGAGGTGGGTCTGAGGCTGATGGATGGGTACACAAAGACCTGATGAGACCATATTTGCAAACATTAAATCCATATTTCCATAACACCTCCAAGCTGCTTTGCAGCGGGCCACTTTAACAGCTTGTTAATGACATGCTCACTCCATGTTGCATCAAGGAGGTGTTGATCATTGGCTTTTCTTGCATGTTTGTTGCTTAAACCAAATGTTTTACTGTTGCTTTACCGGGCACATTAACCTTGGGTTTCTACACAGCCTGGAAAAGTCTGGAATTTGATTTGATCCTTTTCCATTTTTCGACAATTATGGATAAAATAAATTTGAGTATGTCTGAGTTTGCAGGTTTTGTTCCCTATTAGACATCACTTTCTAAAAAAAATATGAAGGTATTTTTAACATTGATTTACAGTAGATTTAGATTAGTTCTCTTTGATTTGTCACAGCAAAGCATGAGTTTTTTGATCAACTCATTGTTCATTTGGGGTTTTGAGTGACACACAGAAAACCTTCAGATAAACGCAGATCCGGAAGTGAAAAAAGCTTTTCAGGGTTAGGTCAGGGCTCCAATCTGAACTTGTTTGGTGCAGATGCCAAACTCAACGTTGACACTCCCAAATGTTTAGGATTTGTTTTTGGCAAGCAAAATACAAAACTAATTTGTATGTAGTTTTATCCCAAACTGACAAACTGTGCTTTTAAGGTTTGGTATTTGTTGTAGGATAATTCAGTATTATATATATTTTTTCTCTCTCAGATTCCAAAAACAATCAGTGAAATAGTTTTGTTTTATCCTTCTCAGTGCTGAACTACTGAATTGCATTGTTTCATGAAGTGTGGAACTGACAAAAAGGATAAATCTAAAAAATAAAAAAAATTCTCCTCAAATAGTCTGAATGTTTTTAAAAACTGACAAAACTCTATACTTTAAAAGAGTATGTAATTGCAAAATGAGAATCTTGTGAAAACATCACATATAAAGTAATTGTACTCTACCTATTCTGTTATAGTCTCAAGTTATCGTATTTATTCCTGCAGACACAGACCCCATCCATCCATCCATCCATCCATCCATCCATACAGATAATTATAAACTTTATAGAGACATTTGTCCCAAGTAAAAATGGTTTAAAATGATTTGCTAAACTGCTTCATAAAACTGTAAACAAATATCTATACCTGGCATACTCAGCGAGGTGACCTCAGAACAGGCAGGGGCCACATTTAATGTTAGGATCACAAGCTACAAAACATGGACCACTACTGAATGAAATGCAGCCATAGCCAAGTCACAAACAGCATAATTGATGAAAAGAGCAAGATTTACGTAGGGCTTTGTTCATACAGTATGACTACCAAACCAAAGGTGTTATTAGTTGCAGTGCTACAGGGTTTTGATGCTGGAACATTCCCATGGACACCATTTTTAATCCCATTTGCTTCTTATTGTTGAATCTTGAACACTGACCTTAACTGGCAGGTGAGGCCTTCAGTGCTTTAGATGTTGTCCTGCGTTCTTCTGTGACCTCCTGGATGAGTCGTTGATGGTATAACTTCGGCAAACTGACCACTCCTGGGAAGCTTTTTCTTTGTTCTGTTTTTTTTAATTTATTTTTTTTATATGTGGCACTCACTGTGGTTGGCTGTAGTCCCAGAACGTTACATATAGGTCAATTTGTTTCTCATCTGATGTTGAATGTCTTTAAATTGGGGCGTGGGGTTTTGCTTTCCTAAAAGTCCTTATTGTGTTATCATGGAGATCTCATTTAAGGAATTTCTTGACTACAGGTCTGCCAGTATGAACTCTGATAAACAACATTTCAGTGTGAGAAAAAGAACACAATATAAACCAGTAGGATTGACATACCTTTTTGCAGCACTGTTGCTTGCTTGTGCTTACATTTACCAGCCATTCCTGATGGTTTATAAGGGGCGTTTGTGCGTCTTAGCTAGCAGGACACCCCAAGCAGCCACATAGTCTGTCATGTCTTAGCCCAGTTTTGCAATTATCAATTTCAGCTCTATCATGTTTGACCATAGCATTTATGCTAAACTCTTCCCTTTCTGACTCATTTAAACCCACGCCTCCATACTAATCTGGACGCTACCTCACTAATGTGCACATTTCCGTCCATCTCTGCCAACCTGACTCCTTCATCTCACTATCTTCCTCATCACATCCCTGGTAAACTCCTTTGTCCTATAAAAAAACGCTCTGCTCTCACCATCTTCCTCCCATTCTCCCTTTCTTTTCTTTCCTCCCCCCCCCCCCCTCTTCCCTGTTGGCTTTTGCCTGCATTTTGCTGTTAATTTGCCTGAGAATGCATTAGATGTAATGAAGGCTGAGGGCCGAGGGAATCCTCCAGGGTTCCATTAATCATCCCCCCTCAGACAGGCAACCTTGATTACAAGTGGCAAGAAATTCATTAGAGCCAGGCCTCTGACAACTCTTATCTCCGCCACTAGATCTGACTCATTAGGCAGCCAAATTAAAGCTATGATGGTCCTGATGAAACTCATCGCTTGTTTATCTTGTGCGATTTGATGCATCTGCCCATACATCACTGTATCCACAACCGCCCGGACCGTCCCGAGAAGTCAGGCCTCCAGTCAGCACAGGCACTCAACGCCAACTCTGCCGGCCAGTAATGAGGTCCTTCGCTGTCCTCCCGCTCTCGCTGCAGGTGGGGATGAGGAAATTGTTACACGTGGAAGGAGTTGATAATTCAATTTGGGATTCAAGTAGCCACTTCTCCAGCTTTAAAGGAAGCGCTTGTTACAACTCTGAAAGTATCAACATAATTAGTTCAACAGGGAGGAGCCAAGAAACTTATTAAAGTAGATTTTTTTTTTTTTCCCCCACACAGGACCTTGATAATGACCAACCTGAAGTGAAAGGGTGATCTTTGTTGCTGGTCCCCATCATCACCTCCAGCGGGCAGCTCATGGCGACTGAAATAGCAACTGCACTCTGGCACACTGTCGTGGAATTGATCGTTTATATTAGTCACCTCTTGTACCATAATAAAACTTCCCACTCGCTCATCGCTCCTTGAATCCCCAACCAAGTGTCACAGTCTTGATATATGAGGTGGACGGTGAAATAAAACTTTACCCAGGTCACGAAAGGCCTGTTTATGCACTGAGGTCACGCTGTATTTTAGGATGGCCAAACCTCGTGGGGCTTGAAAATAAAAACAATCAGGCTTTTCTTACTTGTTTTGGACAGAGGCGATTACTGTAAGAAATAGCTTTGATGAGACCTGTTTAAGAACCAGCCTCATGGTTAGACTTTGAAGAACGGTGCCGTGAAAGGTTATAAAAGGCTTCCGCTTTTTTTTTTTATAGATTGCTGTACCCGGAGACGTTTCTGGGAAAATGTCAGATCAGCTGGAAGTCAGAGCAAAACGACTCTGTTAACACCTATTTTTTTCTGCTTGCTCTAATAAGGTGTGCTCCTATGGTTTTAGCAACAGAATGACATAACATAGCTGCATTGTGTAGAACCGTTTTCTTTTTTCACCTAATATTTTGATTGTGTGAAATATGTTGGCGTTTCTCTTCCAAAGACACGGAGAAGAACTGTAACCTTTACACCACAATTACAGGCCTAGGTCTTATTTGTAAATTATTATTTGTCTTGTTTATTTTGATTTCAATACAGTTTTCGTGGTACTTGAACTCCATGCATTATAATTTTTTTTTTTTTTTTACAATCATGGATTGTCAACATATCTGGACATTTCAGTGCAAAACAAATATTTATAAAACAGCTGCTTTATAAATGAGGCACAATAAATCTAGAAATTCATGTTCGCAACGGGATTTAGACGACCATTTGAACCTCCGAGAAACTACAACACACTTATTGGGACTTACGGGGGGAAAAAAATATGGCTGCAAAATTAGCTAAAGGTGCTGTTGCTGGGGGTGCATTTGTAACTGGTGGAGAAGTTCATCACAGTGTGCTTGCTGGATGCGCTCTTCACTAATGAGGACCCATCAGTCCACCAACATGGCCTCCTAAAGACAAATCAATCACTGCAGCTATTTAAAAAAAAATCTACCTTTCAGTTTTAGGTGCCTCTGCAAAAAAATAAAAATTTGATAACACTTAAACTTAATTAATAAATAAAAAAATTATATATATATATATATATATATATATATATATATATATATATATATATATATATATATATATATATATATATATGCGATCTTACTACAAATGAACCTTGAGAAATCAGTGCACGGAAGCCCATAATGCTTTAAAAGTCTGTGTAGACCAGAGAAATCTAACTGGAGACCCTTTGTACTAAGTGAAGTACAAAATTAGCAAAAAAATAAATAAATACAGTTGTAGTAGCTAGAAGAAGTATTAATGATAATAGTAATAATTTTGACAGTGGTTTTGTTTACCTGTACATCACAGGCCACATGATTTTTTTTTTCTTTATACCCCTAAAGTAAATAGCTCACGTCGTAGCTCACACGTTTCCTGGATAAAAGTGATTCAATCTGGATTCCAGTAATTTGTATAAAGCAATTTATTAGATCAACCATACTTTACACTTGTCCCTTTTTTTCCCCGCTCATTATATCCTCCTCACAGTGTTTTCTTTTTTTTCTTTTTGCCCCCCACAAATAAATGTCCAAGGTGCCTCTTGCACCTGCCAAAAAAAAAAAAAAAAAAAGTAAAAACGTCTCCAGTTAAACATGCAAATGTGGTCAACAAATTGTACGAAACACAAAACAAAAATAAAAAATAAAAATCCAGGATTTTCTTTTTTTCTTCCCTCCCTCCCACCAAAATGAGGACATGCACATCATCAACAGAACGTTTCGGGCCCTACATATAAATACTTAGAAAATATTTACAGTCACATCTCTTAGTGCCAGTTTGTAACCCTTTTCTATTTACATATTCACAGAGCAATAAATAAAAATGTATCCTTTATCAGATTGAGAACAGATCGCCCTTCTCCCAGCCTCACCTCTCAGCCAAAAACAACTGAATCCTCCTATTTTGTTCTTCATGCGTTCAAACAAAATCAGCGCAACAGAGAGAGAGAGAGAGAGATAGAGAGAGTCCCGCAGAGAGTGTGCTGTGGCCGGACGTGAATGCTGAGAGAGAGAGAGAACGGGCACGGTTCACGGCCTGGTCCCCTGCTCTATCTGTTGATGCTGACTCCTCACGGCGAACCTGTTGACGTGCACCGGGATGGGCACGACGATTTTGGGATTCCTCACCGGCTCCCCCGAGCGGTTGTTGACGTTGCCGGCTTTGATGCGTTTCCACTTGGCCCTGCGGTTCTGAAACCAGATCTTCACCTGCACCTCGCTCAGCTTGAGCGCGTGCGCGATCTGCGAGCGCTCGGTCAGCGAGAGGTACTTTTTACAGTGAAACTCCTTTTCCAGTTCCAGCAGCTGCTCGCTGGTGAAAGCTGTCCGTCTCCGGCGGCTCTTGCCCGCCGAGCCGCCGCTCGGGAGGGACGCCTCCTGCGAGCCGCCTTTCAGCTTGCCCTTCTGGGACAGGCCGCCGCAGTTGTTCCCGTCCGAGAAACTTTCGTTCTCGCTGTCCGCCGAGCTGTCCTCCCTGTCGCTGCAAACTGCGTCCGCCGATTTTAGGTCCAGCTTCTCTTCGTCTGAGCTGTACAGTTTGGTCTCGCCTGAAATAATAATAATAATAATAATAATAATGATGATAATAACAGAAAAAAGTTATTTTGTTACAAGTTAAATCAATCAGCTTGTTTTTGATTTATTGGTAATAAAGAGATTGTAAACGGGAACACTATTAGATCGAAATTGGAATTTAGCCTAGGCTGCTGCTGTTGTTGGTACTAATCTGTTATTCTATTATTTCGGTTTATAATCTTTTAACCATACCATATATATATGTACCATCACCATGTCTATTCTGCAGCACTAAAATAACATAAAAAGCTCTCCCTTTCTGTTTTCATTTCCTTTCCACTTTTTTCCCTTATTATTGCTTAATGCTTCAGCTGTATATTGCTACACCGTGTAAATATTGTCACTTTATACAATGTCTAAAGTAAAAAAAAAAAGAGAAGGAAATCGGACCAATGCTGTATCAGTGTAACTTTCTAGTTTGATTCAGTACAATTTTATTTTTGTCTAGCAATTTACAACTATCCAATTATGTAGAGACACACAATAATAATAATAATAATAATAATAATAATAATAATAATAATAATAATAAAAACAACTAATAATTACCACTGACATGGAGTGATCTAACTTCAGTTATCAATTTGTTTAGGTCAATTTATGGAAAATAGCAACGTTGAAAACGCTTAGTTAATATATATGTATATATATATATATATATATATATATATATATATATATATATATATATATATATATATATATAATTACAAGTATTTTCTGCAAATTATATTAATATTTTTTTCCAAAATATCAGATCAGACATAAATCTTACTCAGGCCGTTACCCTATCTTTAAATACCAAATGTAAACTTCTTAGGCTACATGTTCGCCCAACATTAACGTTACACAGATTAGCTAATCATTGTTTCTGCGTCGCCTTTTATGTACATTGGTCCCTTTTACGCAGACTGAATCTGATTGCTTTCAGATGCAGAACACTTTTTCCGGCTCACCTGATATTGTTTGAAAAGTTTCTGAAAAGTTCAGCAGCTCGGAACCCTTGTCCCGGCTGTGCAGCTCGTCGGAGTGCGGACTCTCTTGCCTCCTCGATCCGGGATCGGCTGCGCTCAAACGCGGGCCGGGCAGCTCCTGCGGCGGGTAGAAGCTGTCCGGAGGGTCCGAGAAGCTCGGCATGGTCGTGGTGAGCGCCACCATTGACGGAACCCCCTGTCCCAAGCTGGCGCAGAAGGTGTTGGTGAGCCGCCCCGCGAAGGAAGCCAAGGGCGCAAGGGGAGGTATGCCAGAGGAGAGAGGCGAGTGGGATAAAGCTTGCGGGATAACCAGAGGTCTGTAGGGCATGAACATGGGGTAGCCCGTGTAGAGAAGGTGACCCGGTCTGGGTTGAGGGGTTCCAATCAAGGAGTCGATGGAAAACGCCGTCCCCTGACCGCCCGGTCTCTGCATTTTTCTTTCTTTGTTAAAGGGGGGGAAACTTGACAGCAAATGTCCTCTCCTCTGCGACGGGCAAAACTTTCAGTCTACACACAGAATGATGTGAAAGTAGATCCTCTGCTGGTGTGTTGTCATCCCTGTTTCTCCTGATCTCTGCGCTCGTTGTACGCGTATCTGTCAGCCGGGGCCGAGGCGCCACCTTTCCCCCTTCTTATTCGTTACACACTGAGACATAAACACACGCTCGCTCTGTCTTTCTATCTCCCCTCCCCCCCCCCCCCAACCTCTCTGCGACTCCTCCTTCCCAAGACCCTCTCCGATGCGCACCGTGTGAGTGCGCGCGGAAAGAGGGGACGGGAGCGCATTGGTTATCATCGGCAATACAAGAGGAATGAAAAGGGGGGGTGTTTCCCTGGGGACTCATCCATCTTCCTCAAATTACGCTTCATTTCCTTATTCAGCCTCTGACTTTTTGGCCGTCTTGAGAGGCGGTCGTTTCCCAGTGGAGACCAAATAGAAGAGCCGCACCACCCCCCCTGACCACCTCCACCACCACGCCACTTTTTTTTTCCCTTCTTCTTTATTTGCCAGGTTCACCATTGACTGCGAAACGGTGTGAGAGACTGCTCCAGCCCTTCCCCTTCTATAATCGTTGACCACACCAACCCAATCAGCTATTATTAATTTTGATTGATGATAAGTAATTACTCTGGATGCAAGGGACAGCGTAAAAACAACGCGGGCTTTTTTTTTGTTTTGTTTGGGAAGATTGGGGCATCAGAGAGGCAGGAGGGAGGAGAGGCAGATGTTTCTCTTAAAAAAAAAACAATGCGCTCGGCTTTCAGAGAAAACGAACTGCGGCTGCAACAATTGTTCCCCGGAGAGAGATGCTCTGTGCGAAATCAGATCCGAATAAAAGACACTTATGCGAGGTCAACTGCGGCGTGGACGCGGGGGCGCATCGGCCAAAGTCAAACCAGGGTTATTTGAGCTGAAAATAACGGGAACTTTAATGTTCCTGCCAAAGATTAAACAATGCAGACATTTCCCTTTGCACTTTTCCGGCGAGAGTGGTTTGTCTCCAAAGGGATACACATGGCAGAACGAAAGAAAAAAAGAGCCTCTTCTCTTTGCTTTAAGCACGGGTTTAATCGCAGATCATCTCACGCTTAAAATGGCAATGGAAGCTGATGATGATTAGCCCTATTGAGTCCTGGGTGCCCGGGCTCTCCAACTGGTCTTCTGATTGCATGAGGACATCAACATATCAGCGCCGACTGATTAGCTGCTGAGGGCCAGGCCAGGCTAATTCTTATAATTGCAAGTGACTTCAGCACTACCTCTCTTTGATCTATTGAAACCATTTGAGAATCACCTCACCTTTCTACCCCCCACCCCCACCCCTTTTTGGTTATTTTTGTTGTTACACTTATGTGCACAAAAATTAACAACGTATTTTATTTGAATAACCAATGGCCTAATAGGAATATTTATTTCAATTTATTATTTTATTTCAATAAGGTATTTGAAAAAAAAGGAAAAATTTTATAATTGGTTGTTAGTATGGAGTAAAATTGAATAGAAATATCCTTAATTTCCCTTTAGCAGGGAAAGTATTCAGAATTTACCCACTCTGGGGCATTTATCTGCCAGTTCAGTGATAGATAGTCTTAAACCTTTGAAAAACACCTCATAATTACTTTTATGTGTAAATTATGTGTAAATTATATATATATATATATATATATATATATATATATATATATATATATATATATATATATATATATATATATATATATATATAGGGCATTTTGACAATTTTTTGATTACTTTAGTTATCAGGCAAAATATAGTTGTAAGGAGCTACACTGTATAAAAAAAACTACTTTTAAAAGTCCGATAAAACAAAATCTTGTTTAATGACTAGAATTTCCAGATTTACTTCATTTTGAGAAAGGGTCAAAGAGACAATATTTTAGATACGTGTTTTGGACTCTTGGTAACCTCAGAAGCGTTCATACCCTAAGATTAGAATTTCTTTTGATGGGTTTGGTAAAACTCAAAATGATGTCATGACTTTGTTGGGCTTCTGATTAGGTAGTTCAGAGCATTTGAGTAAAATGGGGTCCAGCAAGCGAAGTCATTTTATGTGACAATTCAAACATCGCTTTGGTGGTGTGACATCATAGAAAAATCAAGAGAGATCAGACGACAACTCAGAGAATTGTAGACTTTCACTTGTCCTATTCGGTCTTGAGTACAATTACCAGATGCCTGAAAGGGCCAAGTTGTCCCATTCAAGCAGTTACATGCAAAAGTAGAAACATGGGATGGCCCAAAGTTCTGTGTCCCAAAGGTGGGGAATGCACTCTTCAATCCCTGAACAAAATCAAAGGCCTTGTGAACAAGCTGGCCGAGGGTGGTAAGAGAGTGTCACGGTCCCCAGTGAAATGAGTCACTGTGGTCTGTCTGAAAGGCCACTCAGAGAGGAAGAAGCCATAACTCCAAAGGCAACATAAAAAGCAGGAATATAATTTGCAAACGATCCCGGGGAATAAAGATGAAACTGCAGTAAAGAATATCACCCCACCTGAGAAGCACGGTGGTGGCAGCATCATGTTGTGTGGGTATTGTGCTGCAGGAAGATCTAGTTCACTTCACAAACATAGGCGGCATCATTAGAAAAGATCATCATTCATTTTGTAGATATAGTGAAGCGATAGTTCATGACATCAGACAGGAATGATAACGTTTGGGTACAAATTAGTCTTTCAAATTCTCCACAGTATACCGCGAAATTAGTTAAGTGGCTTTCATTACAACAAAGTTACTGTTTTGGAGTGGCCTTCACAAAGCCTGATCCCAGTCCCATAGAAAGGATGTGGGCCAATCTGAGGAGGCGAGCAAGGCGGTCTACAAATCTGTGTATTGTGGCAGGCTTTGGGTAGGACACTCAAAATGTTTGCCCCAAGTCATACATTTTAAAGGCTGCTCTATCAAGTAATGAGGGAAAGCTTTGAAAATGTACTAAAATTCTCCCTCTCTCAAAACATAGTTTTGGTTATCCTAACCGATCCACAGCTCAGTCTGATTTAGTGTCAGACAGTGATGAAAAAGATGTGAATCTTTTCCCAAACAGTGCAGCATAAACAGCGGATAAAATAAGTATTAAACAGCTCGACGTGTTTGCTCACTGCATTTATTTTTAATATTTCTATATTGGAAAAAAAATCCACACCAGATGTCAGCAACAAACCAAGTCATCCACACCTACAAAATATTTGAAGCAAATGAGTCAACAAGTAAATGGCTTGGGGAACAAGCATTGAACTCCTCCTGTGGCTCTATGTTCTTTCAGGAGGAGTGAATGCTGCTGGTCATAGGAAATTGTTTGACCAATTTGTATGATTTGATTGAATTTGATTTTGTAAAGTGCCTTGAGATGACATGTGTTGTGAATTGGCACTACATAAAGTTGAATGAAATTGAATTGAACTCACTTTCACAAATAAGTACTTAGTGGAAAAGCATTTCTTGGTAAAGGAACACTTTAAAATGTCTCCTGTATGGAGATACCAGCTCACCAATTTATCACACCAACTGTCTTCAAAACTTGAAGGTTCTGGTGGTTCTGTTTTTGCTCTCTGATCTTAAGTTGTTTTTTTTGTTTTGTTTTGTTTCCATTCATTTTCAATTGGCTACAACTCAAATGATTGACTGCTCCATTCTGGGGGGTTTATGTTCCTTCTGAAACCAATGAAACGTTTCCTTGACTGTGCGTTTGGGATTATTGTCTTGCTTGTAAATCCACACTGGTTTTCTGGTTAAGAATGCCCTGGTACATTTCTCTATCCATACTTGATTCAGTTAACTACATTTTGTAAGTACCACATGCTGTAGGACAGCCCACACCATGACGTTCCCACCTGAAAGCTGTACTTTTGGCACTGTGATTTGGGGGTGATGTCCAGAGACCCTCTTCCTCCTAACACGGTGTGTGCAATGACATGCAAAAAGCTCTAGCTTAGTTAAATAACATGAGCAGATTCGCTGGTCATTGTGGAATTATTTTAATTTTATCTGAAGCCTAATTTGGACATAAATCCCTCGATCACAACATTTCATATTAAACAGCAATGACACAAATGTTTATAGAAATCCTCAGTGGTTCAAGCCTAATTTATTGGTACGGTTTATAAAAATCCACAAACAAGTTATATATCTTTATCTGAAATGCAAAAAAAGATAAATAAATGTAAGCAAACAAAATATAAAACGTAACATTACATATATGTTCTCTTACTTTATCAGTTCTAGTCTATAGCTCCCTCTTGTGGTGTGAAAAAACCCATCAGTGTGCTGAAACCGTTGATTGTGACGTGATTGCAAAAAAATAAATAAATACCAAAAAAAGCAGCAGCTGCTTCCTACAGAACAAGCTCTAACTAGTCATGATTCACTAAAGCTTCATCCCAAAATGTAAACAGAAGAACCATCTAGTCACCAGGGGACTCACACTAACACAACAGCATTCACTCAGTGCACATATCCTCTGCACTCGAGGAGCAGATAGTCCTTAATGAAGGTGGGCAGACCAAGCTTTGGGACCACTCTGTGAACTCGGCCCTCCAGGAATTTCCGTAGTCTGCACCGCGCCAAGTGCTGCAGCGAACGAGGAGTCATTGCTAAGGAGAAGATGGACTCATAGAAGTCTTTGTGCTCCTAGTTGTAATAAAACACAGATCAACAGAAATCACATTAGCTGCATTTATGTTCTGAATGCACAACGTCACATTAAGGTGATATGAAAACATGAGAAAGTAAATATTCATCTCCCAAATCCTGAGAATTGTCATTTTTATCTCATTAATGAGTTTTCTAAAATAGTAGATATAAATAAACTCGACTTGAATGCATGTTATTGACTTTGAAGCTGTCTGTAGGTTTGGGTGGACTTGACATTTTTTCTGCAAAGTGCTTCGAGACAATGCTTGTTGTGAATTGGCATTATGTAGCTATTACTGAATTTAATTCAATTTTCAATTGTATTTATATTGCACCAATTCATGAAACATGTCATCTCAAGGCACTATCAAGGGTCAAATTCAATCAGATTATACTTATTGGTCAAAAAAATGTATATCTAAGGAAACCCAGTAGATTGCATCAAGTCTTGACAAGCAGCATTCACTCCTCCTGAAGGAGCGTAGAGCCACAGGGACAGTCGTCCGCATTGTCCATGGCTTTGCAGCAATCCCTCATACTAAGCAAGCATGATATTTGCTTCTGTGCCATTTTGTCTCTCTTATTGTGTCTCTGCTCTGTCGTATGTAACCCCCAGTCGGTCGAGGCAGATGACCATGCGCACTGAGCCTGGTTCTGCTGGAGGTTTTTCCTTCCCGTTAAAGAGGAGTTTTCCTTTCCACTATCGCTTCATGCTTCATAAGAGTGTCTGGTGTAAAATCATCTCACAAACGTGCAAAATGCTTTTGAAAGAACAGTTTTTGGTCGGACGCATCAATATGGGTATAACAATACCAAAAAAAGGGAGATAAAATTATGTTAAGAAACTAAATAGTTGTTAAACAAGCAAAAACACTCAATTTTGTGCTAATAAGTCATTCGTTGAAAAAGCAATTTAAACAACTTGCCTTAAATGCATCTTCAGGCACAGACTCAACCCACGTGTCTGTGACCTTCAGGTGGCTGTAGGCGTTCAGGAGAACCTCGATGGTGTGCGGAGATTCTGAGCAGTGCTTCAACACCTTAAAGAAAAAGTCCACACTAAGGCTCTAAGAGCAAAGCGATAGGATTTGTGCAATGATTGAAGTTCACGAGCGAGCTCTGTGACTGTAGAAGTGAAGAAATAAAGTAATTAAACACTTGTGAAATGAACAGATTGGTCTTCCCTCCAGGGGTTTAACTGGAAATTATGCAATTAGTGCTAATTAATCTCCTATTAACACTTGCCTAATTAGGAACCAGGCATTTTGTCTAGTGCACGTGGGTTCACTGATAGTTGTAGTCTGTTTCCCGCAGAGAGTGCTGCACTTTGTGTTGTGGCATGAAATGGTAATAATTTGGATGTGATCTTGTAATCTGCAGCGAACGCCAGTACTTTCGAAAGTTCCAGCATAGGCGTTACATGGATGCATCGGTTTATTTGTGCAAAATGAGCTGCCTTGCCAAATTATTATCTACAAGACTACAAGACCAATCAAGACTGCATTGTTCAGGGATACTGTTGTTGTTTCGCTGTTGCATCTCAATACATCTGAATATCATTACAAATGCACAGCTAAATATATTAAGCACTGATGTGTGTTAATGTGATTGTGGCGCACAGCTAAGAAAAAAACCCAGAATTTGGTTGCTGAGAAATTTTGAATATTACATGAGGTCAATAAGAAAGTAACATTTAATACAGAATTTCGGTCCAGTGAAACGCACGGACATGGAGTGTGCGGTTTATGTATTCAGCACTCGGTTGGGTCTCCTTTCGCATTACTTTTCAGATTTTAGTACCATAGGCAGCATGGGCAGAAGCCAACACCTGCTGAAATAGGAAATGAACATCTTCATAAAGCTTGCCAGCGGAGGGAAGTATGACGTGTCCAAAATTACCGGGTAGATGGCTGTGCTGACTATGGAATTGATAAATGTCTGTGCTTCTCCACTCTTCCGCCATGAAATGTAAAACAAGGCTTTTGACCACTGAGTAAAAGTCCAGCCCCTTTCCCCCCCCCCAGCCCAGGTTGAGATGCTTCTGATGTTGTCTCTGGTTCAGGAGAAGCTTAACATGAGGAATGTTAAAGAGTTGTAGCCCTTTTCCCGGCTACGTCTCCAGCCGCGGCCCATAGTTTATCAATTTCCCTGAAATTTCTGAGTGGGTTGCTGTTCAGAATCCCCTCAAGGCTGCAGTGCTAACAGGGATACATTACAGGCGCCGTTTTATTGCCTTCTGCTCAACTTTAACACCAACATCTGTGGAAAGCTTCCTTGCTTTAAAAACGTTTTTTTTTTTTTTTTGTGACTCAACCTCATTGTGCAAGGTGTCAATGATACATGTTTGCCGGACTAGTCATAACCAGGGCAAAATATAAGATTTTGTTTTTGCATTAAAATATATAGGATTTTAGTTGACCCAATGAATTGTTTAAATGTTCAGAGAGCTGATTTCTGGGTTTTCATCAGCTGTAAACAATTAACGTCAAAACAAAAGCGAACGCTTTGCAGAGAGAATGTCATGCGCCTATAAAATATGACTTTTCCTTCTGGACTAAAGCTGCTCAAACTTTTAAATGATCAACTTATTCAAAGATCTCCTGTGACTGTTTCCTACCACAGGGAGAGCGCCAGGCCAGACCCGAATAGAGCCGTGGTTGAGCAGCGCACGGACAATCCTCTCGGGATGATGGGAGAGCTTGTAGCTCACCGCCTTCAGGATGTTATGCATGGGAGCTTCGCCACCGTAGTCCATATCGTTAACACTGGCCCCCTTGGCCAGCAGCAGATCCACTACGTCTGGATTTGCGTTCTTACACGCCATGTGTAAAGGTGTGTGTCTGTCCTGGTCCTTAGTGTGGACGTCAGCACCCGCATCCAGCAGCATCCGGCACACCTTCAGGTAACGCCCGAGGTCCCTCGCCTCCTGAGGGTGTGCACAGGCTGCATTCAGGGGTGAGAGACCCTCGCCGTTCTGCTTGTCCACGGCCGCCCCGTGGCGCAGGTAGAGCTCGACGTGGTCCTGGAGGCCGTTCCTGGCTGCGACGTGTAACGGCGTGTCGTCTTCGTCTTGTGTGCGGCCGTTAACCGTGGCGCCATACTGAAGGAGATACTTGGCACATCTGCCGGAAGAATAACAGAAACAGGATAAATTAGAGCGCTGGGTTCCAAACTTTCTTTAAGATGATCTGAAATATGCTAATTGTCCTATTACTGCAGAAGAGCTTAAGTGGCCCTTCATCAACACCATTTATTATGTTACTAATGTGTTCAATTAGATTAATTTCACAACTACAAAAAAAATAAAAAGCTGTTGTAAACTTGAACCGTTCACAATCTGAAGCCAGCTTTTGTTAATTAGCTCTATCCTATTTTCTACAGTTATATACCAGCCTTACTGATACCTTTGAACAAGGAGATCCTTTTGATCCTTTCCAACCTCTGTGCAAACCCTAGCTTTAGCTAAAACATGCAAACTAGCGAATGTCAGTAAAACCCTGTGAGGACTGTCGGACTTTATTTCAGATTCATCCAGTTTACAATATTTGGTGACAGCAAGCCTGAATGTTGAAACTGAATCCAAAGGTTGCGAAGGAGAACAGAACAATTGATTTACATTTTCCGGTAGCAGGTTTGTTTGATATTCATGTAAACTGTACAAGATGTAAATTCAAGTTAAAGATGGAAAAAATCGGGAAAAAAATCTGAAAAATAATCTATACCTAATATTTTAAATGCTAAGCAGTTGCTCTAACTATCTTGCACGATAAACAATCTTTCTAAACAAGAATGGGGGGGTGGGGCAAAATGGGACAAAGCTAAGCCTTTTACTCACTCATCACTAATTCACACTTACTCAAGAGATTCAGGACTTGTGCAAACGTGCAGGGGCATGAGCCCGTCTTCTGAGACAGCGTTTGCGTTCGCTCCGTAGATCAGCAGCAACTTGGCGCACTATGCCTGGCAGCTCTCACAGGCCTCATGCAGGGCAGTGTTGCCTCCAGGAGCCAGGTCTACGTTTGCGTCGCGTTGAAGCAGGAGGCTCAGGCAGTCTGCAAACCCTCGCCCGGCTGTGATGTGAAGTGGCGTCGTCAGCTCTTGCTCATAAGTCAGAGACCACAGTCCTGTCAGCAGGGGGCACAACGGGCATGGGGTTACAAGCGCTGTTACAAAGCAGCAGACATATTGCAGCCGGTTTAGTGGAAAACAAAAAGGGTTTCTGATGACATGCTGCACCATCACATCTCCCCGATTTGACTTGAAATGATAGAGTGAGTTTTAAAACCTACTGAGGCCTCTGTAGTTAAATCGGAAGTTCTTCCACTCTTCTAAATTGCTGGTGTCATAAATGGCGTCAATGAGGTAGCTGAAGTCGTCATCGTCCACGATGCTGAGGATGGTCAGTGCGTCACCCACAAGTAGGGAATTCCAGAACTGGAGGACGCACCCCGTGGCCTTGGCAGTGGCGATGACATCCTCGCGGTACTTCTTTGGCTTTTTCCACTTTATTTTAGGAGCCAGATAAGCCATGTTCCACCTAATTGTGTGTGTTTTTTTTTTAATTCATACGCCAGTTTCCCCGTTTACTAGTGGAAGGAGCACTGATGTGGGTTGGTTTTGTGCAGACAGGGCTATTTCAGGGAGGTGTTACATGATACTGTGGACGACCTGGTGAACCTCAAGCCACGCAACGGCATGGGAGCCAATGACAGTGCACTTTATGTAAGCAGCTTTATTTTCGATTAACCCATTGATCTCTGTGCATAAATGCGATTTACAAAATGGAAACACAAGATGCCTTAGATTCATTTTTGAGAAGTAGGAACATTTTATTCTCTACTGTTGGATGCAGATATCTTAATAAATGGTGAGCCTGACTTTGTGTTGAACATTATGACCTCTATAAATAATTGCCTCGTGGCTTGTTTCTATAAATCTAGTATGAATAGGTGTTTGAATACAAGTGTCAGACACCAAAGTCAATTTAAATGATCAAGTAATTACTTAAATTTCCAAATCAGTGACAGCTTTGTCTAACTGGAGACAGATGTTTCTTACCTTTTTCCCGGGCCACCCAGCGCATCTCCCCTCCCTGTGGCTCTATGACAAGATTCGCCGTGGATCCTCTTGGAAAGAAACGCTTCAAAGCCTCCACATCTCCCGTATATAGAGCATTGTGGACGACCACATCTTGGCAGACAGCTGGTCGCCGGGCAATGGCGGACCTCCATTGCGCTCTGTCCATTGCCTCCTTCTTCAGCGTGTAGCTGCCGAGGTGCCGAGCGGCAAGCCGGGTCTTGTACTTGTACCTCTCCAGCATGTCCTTGTCATGTTCAAGAGAACGCAAGGCTGTGGATGTGAAGACAAAGCTGCCTCCAGACATGCTAAAGTTTGGGATAAAACTCTTGTGTTGTTGTTTTTTTTTTTTTTTTTTGAAGATATGCAGGTTTACATGAGGTTGTCCAAAAGGAGTTGCCTCTCATCTGTTTTTGTCGTTGAACTCTTTGGCTGCTTTCCACAGGGCTGGTTCACAGAGCTGTTTTGATATGAGACCCTCCCTGCAAGTAGGGCTATTTTTATGTCTCACATGCCACTGCTCATGCCACTCTTGTTTGCCTCCAGTTAGCTATGAAGGATTTTTTTAAGGCTGCGAGAATCAAATGACAACCCCCCACCCTAAAAAAAAACAAAAAAAACAATCAGTTTATCAAAGTTTTCTTTGTCAGTTTTCTAAGACAAAATCTGCAAATTTCTGTGAGAAAAAAACAAAACATTTCCAGGAGAATTTGATCATCTTTTTTTTTTGTAACCACTATTTGCTTAGTTGTTGTAGCAATATCATAAATCAAAACGCAGATGAGAATATGATGCACCCAAAAAAAGCAACGGGACACCTTCAAATCTACCGAGACATGGCTGTCCACCTGAACTGACCGGCTGTGCAAAGCAGTGGGGGTTCTAGACCAAATTTAGCAGGGGGGCCAGGGTGGGGCCAGTGTTTTTTCACAGGTGCACAGAACAAAAGATGGGGGGGGGAACTTAACAGGTCAACATTTCATCGTTTAATATATTAAGTAAGCCAAAGTGCCAATTGTGGCTCTGGAACTGCAGACCCCTGATCTTTTCTCGATACAGCGGGAGCTTAACGTGAAACAGCTTAATTTTTAATTATTGTTATTTTTTTATATTTATTTTTTAATTTTGTTATTTTATTATTTTATTATTGGGTAAAAACATAAACAAAAAAAATTGCAACTGATCCAAATGACCAGTCAGTCACGGTATCTTTGTCAGCATTTATCCTCCTAAGAAATTTAATATCATGTTTTTAGTACAGGGGCCATAACAGGGGCCAGGAACAGTTCTACAGGAGCACAGGCCCCTGTTGGCCCCTGTCTAGAACCGCCCCTGGTGCAAGTTGAGCACTAAACACTGAAGGAGCCAAGAGCTGCACAGATCATTGCTCTGGTGGAAGAATATGCTGACAGGACAACTATTTGTTATGCGCTCAACACATCCGGCTTTTATAGAGAGTGGCAAGCCCAAAGCCACAAGAAGTCCTGTTTTGTAGTTTGCCTCAAACTGTGTAGATGCTCTGGTCAGGATAGAACAAAAATAAACCTTTTGGCGTACATGGAAAAAACACCACAGGTGGTCATAAACTAACACTCCACCCCATGCTGAACACAGAGGCACACAGTGGTGGCAGCATCATGCTGCGGGAATGATTGTCTTCTGCAGGGACTAGGAAGCTGGTAGATGGATGCAGCTTTATACGATCCAATACTGTAAGAAAAAAAAACATTTAGAGGTTGCAAAGACTTAAGACAGGGGTTGAGGTTCTCCTCCCAGCATAACAATGAGCCTAGGCCCACACCCAGAGCTGCTATGAAATGGTTTAGATGGAAGCACCATCTGTTCAGTCTGACCGAGCCTGAGCTAATTTACGAAGAAGAATTAGCTAAAAAATAAACAGTCTCTTGATGCACAATGCATGCCTCTAAAGATGTGAGGCTGCAAGTGCAATAAGAGACAGATGTTCCATGAACTCTGAATACAAATACACCCCATAGATTTGAGATTTTATTTGTTAATAAAAAAAATGAACGACCTTTTGGTTGTTTGGTTGTGATCCGGTAAATTGTGGAAATAAATTTCAGGGCCGCGGCTTGACGATGATCCTCAAAATCTTATTTATGTTTGGCCAAAGTCAAAAATGTAAAAGATAACGTCTGAAAAATAAAACTGATTACATAATTCTTGGCATTACAGTTACATGGAGATCAGAATGCCCTGTTTGTAAGCCCCTTCATGTAGCTTGGAAAATGTCTTTTTCTGCTCAATATGTTTTTTTTTTCTTCCCCTGAAACCTCTAATGGATTTTGTGTATCCACATGGCTCCCTGCATTAGAACATTAGGCTGAATGACTGGCAACCGCTGTGTCACTCTGCCCCACGTGTAGCGTTCTGATGACAGAGGGACGGTGGATAATTAAGCCTCTTAAGCCTGTTCACCAGGCATCTGATAAACACCGCTTTTGACTGATGAATGACCATTTCATTGTGATAGAAACTCTACCCAGCGGCTGCGTGGAGACGCCGAGGACGGGCATCCTGGACCCCTAATTGTGACCCAGAACCACCTTTGAAGTTATTTGAAGGTTGATTAACGCGTTTTTTTACACGGCCCTCTGCTATAGTCGAGCCCCGACGCATTAAAACATACAAATGTGTTTATCCCCCTCTGTGAGTGGAATCTAACACGGATGCCGGCTGAAAACAAGGTTTGCGCCACAGGTGGAGAACGCGGAAATTGAAGCGGGTTTTACCTTATTTTGCATCGGAAAACACAGAGGCATAGCTGCATGTCTTCTGTACCTTAATGACTGTTCCTGTATGGAAATCAAGGTCATTTATTTCATGTTACAGTTTGGTAATAGATGCCACATTAAACAGAACGCGAGTAAGAGTTTCAACTTTGAAAACACACATTACCAAAGAGAGAGACTAGGAATATTGTTTTTGCGGCTGGAGTACATCCTTTTAAATGATATACATAATGAGTTTATAATATGCATCTGGGCTACCTCCTCTCTACTTTGATGTCTTCCAAATGGCCCGGGTGTCATCAGCAAAACATGTAGGCACTTTCCTGCCTCATTGACTCCCAAATGTATTTTAAATATCATTCCTGGTAACGCAATTATTTAAAACGCTGAACTAAACACTTACTAATGGGGAAAAAGACAGCCACTTCGATAAATTCATTTCTCATATGGTGGGCATTCGTGTTTTTGTATCTTTCTTTTTTTAATTTTCTTTTTCTTCCTCCATGAAGCGGAGGAAACTCTGATGACAACAAGAAAAAAAAAAAAAAAAAAACCTGCAGCAGCAGCGGCACCCCCTGCCCTCACAGCTCCCCGTGGACATATTGGATCTTTGGTTTCCTCATATTACCCACCAGTAAACTGCCTTTCCAACTTCTCTTGCTCTGTGGTCAACCACCTTTCTGTCCCCAGGGCGGCGAGAGGCTGGACATCAGCAGCAGCCTCTGATGAGAGCCAGCCACTTCATTTATGCAATCATGAGCAATTAGTTCCCTCTGATTATGAGGCCCTTAATGCTATTTTGAGTACTGTGGCACACATTAATACAGGAAGAGATTAAACTACAGCCCTCCCACCACACGGAGCAGCCATTTAATATACTGAGAACATAATGAAATGTACACAGTAATTACAGTAATATTAAATGCTAATGGGATTGCAATTGGATCTGCTCTTAGTTTAAGATGGAGTCAGAGCAACCAAAGGCAGCCGAACGCGATAAAAAGCATTGGAAGTGCTCATTTGTCCATCAGGTGCCTCTTATCTTTATGAATTACACACATTTTGTTCTGTGAGGAGCTCTGAGATGACGTTTGATTCTTAAGTAACTTACGGCAGTATTGGAAAGGCAGAAGTTAATTCGCATTTTTAAGTGCCATAAAAAAAATACAAAGTACAGACAGAAAGCATAAACTTTTTTGACATTCTGTCATATAATTACATCAAACTGTTTTATTAGAATTGTATGTGACAAACAACACAAAGTAGTGCATTGATGTGAATTGGAAGAGAAAGGAGGCCTTGTTTAATTTTTTTTTATTTTTTTTTTACAAATTAAAACAAAAATACTGTATAAATGTGTATTTTTTTTGTCCAACACCACTTTGTATAATCACCTCCCACTGAGCCTGGTTCTGCTGGAGGTTTTCCTCCATGTTAAAGGGGAGTTTTCCTCTCCACTGTCGCTTCATGCATGCTCAGTATGGGGGATTGCTGCAAAGCCATCAACAACGCAGAAAACTGTCCACTGTGGCTCTACGCTCTTTCACGAGGTGTGAATGCTGCTTGTCAAGACTCGACACAATCTGCTGGGTTTCCTTAGATAGGAAACTTTTCACCAATCTGTCTGTATGATTTGATTGAATTTGACTTTGTAAAGTGCATTGAAATGACGTGTTGTGAATTGGTGCTATATAAATAAAATTTAATTGAATTGAACAGTTGTGGTTCCGGCTGTATGTTTATGGCTGCGTTTCTGCCGGACAGTCAACCTCTCCTCTTGCTTAATTAAAGTCCTTTGCAGCTGCTAACAGCAATTCTTCTAGGGTTGCTCTCTGACCAGCTTCTCTGTCCCTGCTGAAGAAAAGCATCATCCCAGCATTTTGGCACCACACCTCCTTGCTCTGTCCCTTGCGTGGCTTGTGGAAAACTGAAAACATGAATTCCTGTGGTTTTCTCCTTGCCGCTCTTTAATAAAACCCAGGTGGGGTGCACCATTAACAGTTGTCCATTCAACAGATTCTTCCACCTGAGCTCTGGATTGTCTAATGTTCTGGCATGTTCCTTGGTCTTCATTAAGCAGTTTGTTAGCTAATGTATTTTTACTAAAATTATATGGGTAATGAATTAAACAAATGGCTTCTGAAGCCAATTTAAACTGGATTTTACTAGTTGAAAAGTAAGTGGAAGTGAATGCATTTGTACTTCAAATCTTTAAGATTGCTCTATGCAAAAAAAGGTTGAAAAGCATGATCATTATCTTTCTACATAAAAATGATATATCCCATTAAACCTCAACAAATGCACTGATGTTTGTAACTGCAATGTGAAAAAGTGTGAGACAATGGTATGAATAATTATGTGTTTTTCACATTTTAATTCAAGTACAGTAAAATAAAAGGAAATGGCATCAGAAGTTTGCATTCTGGTCTTGCACCAACTCATGGGGCACCATGGAAACATGGTACGAGACGACGAGGAGTCCTAATTGGCTGCTGGCATTATGGGGAGCCGTTTCCTGATTTACATCTGTGATTATTCTTACTTTAACAGACACATCAACGCGTGCTTTGGGAACTTACTGCTGTTAAAAGGTTCTCTGATGAGCAGTAAATACGAGTTTATTTAATTTGATGATTATCAGAGTCCACCACAGGACCTACACAGGATAAACTGTTTGCAAATCATCCTCAGATCTCATCACAATGCTTGACATGTTGGTGAAAAACTTGCATTAATTTATTGCGCCTTGAATTGAACAGTAACTCCGAACTCATGGAGGCATGATTACTTTTTCTGCGTTCTTTCAGCTCAGACCACGCCGCCTGTAATGTATTGTATCGGGCCCGCACGGATTCCAATTGTCTCTCAATGCGCTGATCACCACGCAAATAACCCTCTGTTTCATCATGACAATTGAAAGGTTCATATTTCAACTTAATAGTCCTTTATAACTTTAACCATCTATCACAACCTCATTTCATTGTGGCTTCAGTTAATACGCGCTTCCCCGCCAAGTGGAACATTTTCTAATGATGCACTCTCACATGAAAACAAGGCAAGCCATCCCAAGCTCTGCATCACTCACTAATGCACCCATCCATAATGTGTTCATAGCAGCCTGCCTAAAGCAGACGGCGATGACTACCAACGAGGCCGGGCAATAGAGGGGTGCAAGATGCAAAACCTAAATGGCCGAGATAATCATTGGCAAAGTCGCTGCCATCAGAGGCTGTATGATCCTCGTGATAACATCAGTAGATTTCATGTCATTAGGTCGAAAACTGAGAAACGTCTGAAATGGGTTATCTCAACAATAACAGTCAGCGGCGGAAGTCACACCCAAGTGCGTTATGGCTGTGAGCCTGGCTTTGTGGGATGCTGATAAGTGCTGTCTAATAGGTGTACGTAAAGCCTGATGTAAACAGCATCCTAATTAGAGAGACCTTTATCAGTTCCTCTATTTTATGCAGATTGAGCCGGTGCAAACGCTGCTGTCATTATCTCCTAATCAAGTAGCTATTCACTGTCATCTTTTAAAAACCTGATTAAAATGCATAACAAGGAATCAATGCTGCTTTATTCCCTCTGTCACCTCATAAACATGCCATCTTATTCAGGTTAACTGAATAATGGTCTTTAGCTGTATACATGTATAACTATAGAGGTAAAAGGAGTTGATTTTAAAAGCAAAAAAAAAAATCCTTAGTATTTCAACATTTAGTTTTTTCGACAATGCGTGCCGTTTAGAAGATTTGCATGCAGTCAGATAGGAACCACTTTATACGACTGAAATGGATTTCTCAGTTTTGAAAACTGAATTTAAAGATTCTCCCAGTGCACTCGAAAATAGGCTCATGAAACCTGCACCTAATAGCAAACGAAAAAGTTTTCTTGCCTTCTAGTTTAGATCAAAGATTATTTTAAAAATCAAAACCACATATTTTTTTACCCAATTCATGGTTATATCGTCACAGGGGGTGGTGTTCTGGGCAAGATACATTTGTGCCCCAACGCTGCAGGGATTGAAAGTATTTTATTCAATCCTCCGACAGTGTTCTAAAACATAAACAATGGTTTGCAAAAGTATTAATACCCCAGGAGATTTTTCACATTTTGTCATACATTTCATAAAAAAAAACTACAATGGAGGGTTAGATCATATGACATTCATGTGTTAAAATGACCCAGGCCAACTGAAAATTACACAGGAGAATGGGGTAAAATTTCAGTTTCTAGGCATCCAGTGTATTACAACTTTTATTTGCAAAACGTTTTTAAAGTTCTGTGTACATTTCTTTCGAAATCATAACTATGCCCTATGTTCTGTTGGTCAGTTTCACAAAACATATTGAAGGGTGAAGCTATAATGTCACATGTGAAGAAAGTTCAACGTGTATGTATATTTTCTCAAGGTGCTGTTTGAAATTTTTCACCTTACATTTTAAATAAAAAAAGAAAGGTATTGCTGCAGAACTTAGAAATAAAGATCATTGAAGCTGCACCCATATATAAATGCATTTTTAAGTCATATTTTTTTTGTCAAAGATTATTAAACAGTAATGAATGAATCCAGATATTTGCCTAAAATATTCAGTCATTGTTTTGTTTTTCTCAGTCAAGACCTCTGACAAAACTCCCAATATCTCCCAGTATCTTTACAGATACTGCAGAAATTTTCCACGATTTATTAAATGCTCTAATACTTGAGGGCTATTAAAAACAGAAATATTTAATAATTCACATAAAACACTCCATGTAGAGCAGCATTTTAGAGTAAATGCAAGAAGCCAGACAAGTTCCATGTAAAGTTTAGCTAACCTTAGTTTTTGTATCTTTGCTTTTTTCCCCCCAAACAATTGTAGTTTTCAAAGTGGGACAGTTTCCAGAAGAAACCAGATATATCTGAGACATCATTATCGTTCGGATTTACTTGTCTGGCTGTCAGCGAGTCGATTGAAGTCTTTAACACCTCAGCCACCTGTTCGGTTCCTCACCTGTTTGTGCTGCTGTGCTCTCAGAGCATCCTCGAACAGGTGCTGCCTTTGATTTCAGATTCATGAGAGCTGATGATTAGGAACACAAGGGGAAGGACTAAAAACTCCTAACTGGATGACAGTCCCACCCCCCAATCCCGAATTAGAAAAAAGTAGCTTGTATGCGTTTGGTGTGGTTAGCAATCAGGAGGCTGTAAAACAAGTTGCGGCTGCATGATCAGCTGCAGCCACTTAATCAGTGAGGGAAACCTTCCTTTTGGACCCATTGACATCCGACTCTACACATAAATAAGAATATCTTGACACTGAATAAAGGCAAAGGATCCCCCTTTACAATCCCAAAGACAAGCTACAAACAGGAAGCCCGGCTCAATGTATTAGTGAACCTTAGGCCCTACTGGCCTGGGGGCCCCACAAGAGAAATTGATTTCTCAGAGGACACACTGACAACTGTGGCAGCTGTACACACACCAAACAAAACCTTTGGAGTTTGGAAGTTATTTTAACAATCATAATTTGAAAGTGATCAAATCTACTTTTTATTCCTAACGAACATGGGAAAACGTTATGACATCACTGTCAAAGAGCCACTGAGCAGTCAGAGATCATTTCCTGTTTCACTGGATATTGCCACTGGCTAACATTTCTCTTTAATGCTTTTACCAATCATCTGAAATGCAGGGTTTGCTGCTGGCACAGTACAAAGATGCACAGCAACTAGTGAAATAATTACCATTTACCGTTACCAATACTTTTGATTTGATTAACTAAAAGGGCTGATTATTTTACAGTAAGATGTAATAAAAAAAAGCTAAGGAAACTCATGACAGGTTTATGAACTAATGACATTTTCCCATTTAAATGTCCTCCAAGTGTCCTAGTACAGTGCAGCCTAAAATGTTTATTTCACTTTAATTTTGAGTTTAACTTTTATATAGCTACAATGGAGACAGAATTTCAAGGTTCGTTAAAAAAAAAAAAAGTTAAGAATTTGAACAAAAGGTACCTTCGTAATAAGTGGTTGTAGAAAAAAGATGAAAACATTTTTGCAACACTATAAAATCAGTAACTCAATGCAATCAGATGGTATGGCTTATTAAAATAATTTGGCATAAATTAACTTGATTGTATAGGAGCTGACTTGGTATATATTCATAATCGTGATCTGTCAACATGACTGAACATGTGTAAAGTTGAATCATTGAGTTTTGAGATGATCAAGTAGTGCTCAAAGTAAACTGAATTAAATAATAAAAAAAGTATTTTAATAGAATAAAGTGAATACAATTAAACATACAATTTTATGTACAACTGTCTCACAGGGTCTGCATCTGATCACATCTTTCAAGAAATAGGATCATTGATGCCCTCGACAAATCTGTTGCAAATTACAGTAGTCTCACTGGACAGCGTCCTTTAAAAAAAAACATTTATGCAATATTTAGGTTACACGCACACACATATATATAAATGTGTGTGTGTGTGTATTATACACACACACACACCTATCTATTCCACATTTTGTAGTACTTTTTCCGTATTGCAAAGCCTCTGTGAGCTGTAACCGAAGCCCTGCCAGATTAGATACAATGCTGCCACCTAGTGGAAGGTTCTAAATAAATCATTTTCATAATCAGACATTAATGATGTCCTGAAAAAGAAAGTGGAACAAGTGTAAACAGTTTTCAGTGCATTTATTTAGGTGATCTTGCAAAATAAAATACATTAAATAAAAAAAAAAATTATAAAACAAAAAGGTATAAGTCAGATTTCAGCCCAAGTCTTCACTTGGAACTAGTGTACTTCGTGACCGCCTTGGTGCCCTCAGACACGGCGTGCTTGGCCAGCTCCCCGGGCAGCAGCAGCCTGACGGCGGTCTGCACCTCTCTGCTGGTGATGGTGGAGCGCTTGTTGTACTGAGCCAGGCGGGACGCTTCGGTAGCGATCCGCTCGAACAGGTCGTTCACGAAGGAGTTCATGATGCTCATGGCTCTGCTGGAAATGCCTGTATCCGGATGGACCTGCAGGCACGTAAGAAAACGGTGTTTAAACATTACAGAACGGGGGAAGGAAAAAAGAGTCAAATGAAACAGAAAAACCGAAGCAGTTGATGGCTTTTACTTCACCCACCTGTTTCAGGACTTTATAGATGTACATGGCGTAGGTCTCTTTTCTTTTAGCCTTTCTTTTAGTCTTTTTCTCGCTCGTACCCTTCCCTTTCTTTTTAGATGCGTCGTTAGTCATTTTGGACGGAAAAAAAATAAGGTTGAAATAGTATAGAAACAATTATACCGGGTTTCTGGCTCCCCAGCAGCTGTTTTGATATGTCTTAATTAGTGACTAATTTAGCTCACCTGCTTCATTGTCAGGTCTGACGCTAGATTGAACGGAAACGGAGCCAAAGCATTTTCCTCCAGGCGTCTTTGGAGCTAGAGGTAAGCGGTGCTCTTGTTTCACGTTGTTTTTTTTTTTTTTTTAGGTTGGTAAATTAATGTCCATTTTTCATGATAGTTCTGGATCTGCTCTGGTAGACCACAACATTTCAGGCAATGGAAATTGATCAAAGCATACTATTGCACGTAGTCTTGATGTCCACTGGGTGGCAGAATTGTTTTAATTTTAAACTTAAAAGCTGGAGGGCTACTGTTGAGGGCTCAGACTGCCAAAATCCAATGAAAAAATGGCAACATTTCAGCCGTTTTAATTGTATGAATGTGCCAATTATTTGTTTAATAGCCAGGGTCGCAATACAAGTTTTGATTTATTGTTATGTGAAAAATTATCAAAGATATAGATTCAGGCATTCCTGCGTTTAATTTATGAATATGTTAATTTAGTCAAAGGTAAAGGTAGTCTTAAATGGTAGGATATCTATCTATCTATCTATCTATCTATCTATCTATCTATCTATCTATCTATCTATCTATCGTGGCAGACACAAATTTGATAACATAAAATGTTAAGCAGTTTGGGTGAAGATACAAGGAAGTGGCAGACAGTTACCCCAGCTATAGAAGATTTACACCTTTTTTTCTTTGTATGTACTTATTTTAATGAACCCACTGGTGGCCTCCTTTTCTTTTTTTCTCTTGTGCTGTATCTGCAGAAAGCTCTTATCTAACTACCTGTATGCAATTAGAAATAAGCACAGTTTAAGAGATCGACAAACTTGAATTCCTTAACACAAATAAAGGGAACACTAAAATGACACATCATAGATCTGAATTAATGGAATATTCTTATTAAATACATTGTTCTTTACATAGTTGAATGTGCTGACAACAAAATCACACTAATTCTGGATTTGGACCCACAGTTAAAAATTAAAGTGGAAACACACATTACAGGCTGATCCAACCTTGATGTGATGTCTTTTAAAACATGTCAAAATGAGGCTCTGTAGTGTGTGTGTGGCCTCCACGTGCCTGTATGACCTCTACGACGCCTGGACATGCTCCTGATGAGGTGGTAGATGGTCTCCAGAGGGATCTCATTACATAGAAATATGAATTGCATAGAAAGACAACCTGCGTAGAAAGACCCATTTCTGATCTGACTGTTTTTGACCCAATTAACAAAGCTTACTGCCCCTGAGCAGGTGCTTTGGTATTCAATTTTGACATTAACAGGGCCTCATCAGTGCACAACAGACCATATTATACTCCCAAAACCTCAGAATATGAAATTTGTTGTCATGGCCTTAAAGACCAATACAAAAAAAAAAAAGGATTACCTGAAGTGTTGGCCAACTGAAAAGTATGAACATAAAAAGTATGAGTATGAGTTAGGGCTCCTTTTTCCTGGATTACTGCAGCAATGTGGCGTGGCATGGAGTCGATCAGTCTGTGACACTGCTCAGGTGTTATGAGAGCCCAGATTGCGCTGATGGTGGCATTCAGCTCTTCTACATTGTTAGGTCTGGTGTATTGCATCTTCACAGTATCCCGTAGATTTTCTATGAGGTTTCCTGGCCAATTAAGAACAGGAATACCATAGTCCTTAAACCAGGTACTGGTGGCTGTGGCATTGTGTGCAGGGGCCAAGTCCTGTTGGAAAATAAAATCCGCATCTCCATAAAGTTATTCAGCAGCAGGGAGCATGAAGCGCTCTAAAACTTCCTGGTAAACGGCTGGGTCAACCTTGGACTTCAGAAAACACAGTGGACCAACACCAGCAGAAGACATGGCACCCCAAACCCCCACTGACTGTGGAAACTTTACACTGGACCTCAAGCAACAGGGAAACCTTTGGGAAACACATCTGCCCCACTGATCCTCAACACTGGCACGCCGCAGCGTTGTGTCCTCAGCCCTGCTCTCTTCACCCAGGACTGCTCTGCCACCATCTACCCCACAAACATGGTGGTGAATTTCCGGACGTCACCACTGTGGTGGGTCTCATATCCAACAAATATGAGACCCACTACAGAGAGGTCTACACTCTCACACAGTGGTGCTCCAGAAACAACCTGATCCTGAACACCAGCAAGACCAAAGAGGTAAGAATGGACTACAGGAGGTCAAGGAAGACCAAACTTGCTCCTCTTTGCATACAGGGGGACGTGGTGGAGCATGTGGACAGCATAAAGGTTTGGGGCATTCCCATCATCTGACCCCTCCTGGTCTGTGCCCACCTCCCACCTGGTGGGGAAGCCCCAACAACGGCTCTTCTTCCTGAGAAAATTGAAACGGACAGGACTTTCCACCTAGCTGCTAAAAATCGTTTACATTGCTACAATAGGAAGCATAACTGTGTGGTATGAGAGCTGCACAGTGAAGGAGAGGAAGGACTTAGTACGGGTGGTGAGAACAGCACAGGGAATTGTGGGATATCGTGTCAATGCATATTTGCAGTCATAACTTATCAAGAATGTTTCATTGCACAGTTCTGTATCTGAAGGTTTAAGAATATTTCACAGAATTTACTGGAGGCATGAATGTATCATTAAAGAAGCTTTGGGTAATTAATTCATGCAACACAGTAAATCATATTGTTTAGCCTAAAAAAATTTCCATATCTGTTGTATATGTTGTTTGTGTACATCCTAAGCTGGGGCCCGTTCTTCGTACGTTGCTTAAAACATCCGAGATCAAATGACACATCCAAGATGATTTTATCCGGCTAATCATGATCCGGCTAATTGGGTTCTTCAAACACACCTGTTGTTTATGAGTAGTATGGCTGGATTGAGTTATCTGAGATGACTGCGCGTTCATGCATTTGTTTAAAAGGGGAAATGTATCGATAGTAGAAACAATGATCAGCAACGCTGCTATTGGCTGGTCAGCATGGACAAAGAACACCCACAGTTTTTCTTTCAAGCAGAACATGAGCTTTTAAAGGAAGGTTATGCCGAATTTGAGTCATTAATTAAATCAAAATCTGTTAAAGCCAGGAGAGAGGGCTGGCATAAAGTAGCAGACAAATTAATGCGTAAGTGCTGTCCATGGTAGATGTTTCTATCACTTTCTGTATTTGTGCATTTTTATAATTTCATATTTACTTTGTTCTTTTATATCAGAGCCTCCACAGGACCCACTTGAACATGGGGACAAGTAAAAGTGAATACAAGAATATTCTACAAAATGGTAGCCTTTAATTATTATACTATATTTTAAAAAGCCACTTGTTAATGCAAAAGATCCATTATCGGTGTAATTCCTTAGACACTGGAAGTAAAGGACATGTGCAAACTGGGAATTTTAACAAATAAATTCTTTATCCATAAAAAATGAATATCTTCCTTTTCCAAGTCATCCACAGTTTACACGGTAAAACTGTATTGCTCCGTGTCTAGATAATCCATCCATAGTTTTTTCTAATACAATATACGGCTCGACAGGAAGCAAGCCTTTCAAAGTAAAACTAAACTTTACAATAAAATCTTCTTACTGAATATGATAAAAATAAAAAGCAAACCATCATACAAATAACTTAAGTATTTTCTATTTATGGCTTTAACACTACTTTTTCCTCTTTAAAAGCCACTGTTAAATGATGTGCTTGTCTGTTTATAACAGCCACAAAGAAAAATATCTCTACAATTACACTGTTGCGCTGCATTAAAGGATCCCGTCTATTGTGCAATACGCAATTAATTCGAAAAACTCTGAAATTATTTTTGCACCTTCTGCAACAGGTTCCTGTCGTAAAAATGGACATGGCTGCGACAGACTTCCCTATCTCCTCCGCTTATACAGCTGTGATCTAATCTTGTTTACATGAAATAAGCCTGCTCGCGAGCAGGTTTAAGCTGGCGCACATGTTGCTATGACAGTATGTCCGAGATGAGTTTCGAAGAACCAAACGATCCAAGATCATGCCAAATCGTCAACAATCAAATCCAGCTAACTGAGTTAGCGACGTACGAAGAACAGGCCCCTGGTGTCGGCCTAAAAAAAAAAAAAACATTCACCGCCGTGACAATAAAAGACTTCTTGATTCTTCAACGTGGATTCTGTGCCTCTCCTCTCCTCCTCCAGACTCTGGGACCTTGATTTCCAAAGGAAATGCAAAATTTCCTTTCATCAGAGAACATAACTGTGGACCACTCAGCAGTAGTCCAGTCGTTTTTGTTTAGCCCAGGCGAGATGCTTCTGACGCTGTCTATTGTTCAAGAGAGGCTTGGCACAATGAATACAACAGCTGAAATTCATGTCTTACATACATCTGAATAAAGGAGTGACAGCTTCTTCAAGTTCAAGAATTTAATAACGGAAATAAAATGAACATCCAGAGAACATTACTATATAATGCTGTTTATCTGAACTAACACTATATTTCGATTAGCAAATCCTCTCTACTAGGCTAGTGAAACTTAATTAAACTACTAAGCAAAATGAAGATTAAAAAGAAACTAACCTTAGGAACTATTTAAAAAACAAAAGACAAACAAAAGTGGTTGATCATAATCAGAATAATTCAGTGAATCCTGGTTCACTGCCGATCTGACTTAAGAAAAACATGGAATGGAGTTAAATTAGTTTAACTAATTTAGAACAACATTTTGCATGTGTTTCAATCCATTCACAATGCGAATCCTGGGTTAAACAAAACGTTATCTGATGGAAATAACATTTAGGTTGAGTTAGGCCAGACATACACTCTACAATATTTTCAATCTTGGTACTCATATACAGCTCAAACTGTACGACGAAACCGCAGGGTTTAAAAGTTCACCTCTCACGATATATTTTCTTACACTTTGTGGCCCAACACTCTGATGCAACCTGACTGCTCACACAGTGTGTTCAAAAACCTCATGTCGGACTCAGCCCCATCGAGAGATGGCGCTACTTGGACTCATTTACCCTGAAGCCAAATGTCAACAGTAGAAGAAGAAAAAGGCGAAAGTGTAGATGCTCACTGTTAAATATGAGGCTTACTAGAACAAAATGTGCTGCTTTGCAAATTCTAAGAGTTGCTCCTCCGTAGTTTGACTCCATTCCACACGTACTGCCGTCATCCTTCTCTCCGCTCCTATGTTTTCGTTCGAGAAGACGAAGAATAATCTACTTGTTTGTGCGGGAGGTCAGCGGAAATCGGCTCGTACACGGTTGTAACTCCGCTTCAACAGCAGGACGCGCTCACGATCGCTCACGAGGGCCGACTGAATTTCAAACATGTTTGATTTTCGACCGACCGTCCGATTCCTGAGCGGGAGGTGGTTGTGAGAGGTGAATCGCCCCTCATTACCCCCTGTATACTACACGACGCAGGACGCACGATCAAGCTGAAACTCGGCCCGATCCACAAAATTCTCGTACGACTAAAGAATCGGCCCGAAAAGGGCAAAAACTCGTACAGTGTATGCCGGCTTTAAAGAACCAAAGTTCACTTCAAAGAACATGGATTGATCTTAAATTAGCTTCACTAATTTAGAATAACATTTGGTATGCGTTTCAACCCATTTACAATGCAAATCCCGAGTTACACAAAACATTATTTGAGGAAATAACATTTTAAAGAATAATTTTCTCTGTAAGAATCTTGAAACTTTCTGAACGCTCAATTTTATTAATTCGATTCTACCTCCAGGAGCTAGGGGCTGCTGTTGCAACTGGTCGCTAGAATTGGCCAATCCTAAAGTTAAACAAAACGCCTTTAAATCGACATTAATATTCCATATTAATGCTGTAATAAGGCTCATAGCACCATTGAACGATGGCGGAGCGAAACGAACAAGCCTTATGCTTTAAAATTACCGTATTTGATTAACTGGAAATCAGAAGTTTCCAGAAGCTAATAGCATTTTGGGTAGTGGATTTTCGTTGCCAACTTTAAATATTTCAGCTTAATTTTTAGTCATAATGAGTGGGCCGGATAACATAAACATTAATATTCCATCAATGTATGAAACCCCATGTGGAGATAACATTTGTTATAAGCATAAAAACACCCTCGAATCATATCAGCAATGACCTGATACAGAATGGTAGCATAAGCTATGTCCGTTAGCTCTTTGTTTTAAAAACACCATGTGGACGCGTTACACAAACATTTCCAAATGACCGTGTAACCTTTCTCTGCCTCAATCCTGCCCGACCTGTCGGCGCCTCGTTTGAGTTCGGTCCACTTTGGTAATCCAAGGAGCGGAGCACTGAAAAGGGAAAACGTAATTTCTTCAGCAACGTCAACGTCCCTCTGGAGTCTGCTTTCCTGTAAAGGCTGAGAAGAAATAAACAAAGCTGTTTTTGGCATGAAGGGATCCTTTCCTCTGGTGTTTTACGCTGAAGTTAAGACAGCAGACTTAACTCTGATTTGCCTGGTTATATCATCCGGGCGAAGAGGGATTTCTACCCTGTGCTGGCTTGTGGGTCTTTTCTGGCCTTGTGAGATCTCATTGTTCAGGCCAGCCTCCCTCTTCCTTTGTCTCAGGCAGGAAGAAGGCGAAGACTGGGTGGCAGTGAAGAGATGACGTCCCAGCCTGAAACTTCTTTCTCACAACCCAATTTTAATTTTATTTAGTCACATAGTGTTCAACAGTCGCACAATTTAGTCATGGCGTGGTGGCATAACAAATGTTAAAAGAGCAATATGTAAGACATTTACAGTAAATTTAACTAAAATCATTCTCATTTGTTTCCCAGGATGGAAGTAACATTCCTTATAAACAATTTGTCCTCTCCATCAACAATGTCATAGGCTACGTTCACGCTTGATGCTCAATTTAGATTTTTTTTATGTATTTCTTTGCTGAAATCTGAGTTTTTTTTGAGGTGGCTATTCATACTACTACACTACAAAGCAGCAGAGTGACATGAAAGATGGATAAAATGTGACATGACTGTTCAGACAGTGGTTGCATTGAAAATAATCTGATACATATCCAAATTAGTACCACATATGGGAGTGGCACAAATCAGATTTTTGAAAAGATCAGAATTCTGGCATTCATACTGCCATGAAAAAGACGGATATTGGTCGTAAATAGGCAAAAATATCAGATTTGGGTCACGTGTCTCTGCCTAGCGGAAATACTTTGGTGCAGTGTGTTTCCTGTGTTTGCTTCCTGGTTGTTGAGCCAATCAATGAGAGTTCCGAGGGTTGCCAAAACAGAATGCAACATTTATCTATTTTATGTTTGCAAAATAACAGCAACCTGCAAACATAGAAGCCAGTAAGAGAAGTGGACTAGAAATGTTCTCAACAATACTTTAGAATACTGTGATTTCACAGTATAGAGCTATTTTTTTATTTATTTTTTTTTAAAGAAAAAAAAAAAGACAATTGCTTTATTAGGATTAAGGATTTTTAGGATTACCCATAGATATAGAATACATTTTGTTTTGTATTGCATTTTTCAGTAAAACAACATGAATTGCAAGCTCATGATGTGTCCTCTGGATGGCATAGTTGTACCATTTGTCACCCAGCTGGGCTCTTTTGGTGTCAATGATTCATTATTTCTGTGCCTTTTGAAATTAGCATGTTTTTTGTGTGTATGTTCTTTTAGAGCTACATATAACAAAGGAGGCATGTATTCTGGGATATTTTGACATGTATAGCTCAGCAGAAACTAGACTTAATCCAATTTATACAATCAGTTTTGAGTTAGAGTAAATGTTTTACAAGATGTACCCCCTATTCAGCCCATATTTTATATCTGGTTTGTTGAGTGTTGTATGTCTGGCTTTAATGTGGATTATACAAAGTGGCTTAAAGCAATATAATAATCATTTGTATAATTTTGCAGGGAATTTCATTTCCATCCACCACGAGAAGCTCCAACTGTACAAACTCGTTCATTTGGTATGAACATTGAGGAAAGACAAATCAGTCACAGCTGGATCTAATTATATTAGACAAACATGTAGGAGGATTATTCGGTCAATGCAGTTACTGATGTTTTTTGATTGCAAAATGCATGAATGTCAGCAGATCTTTTGGACATAACAGAGGAATCAACAAGAAAGACATGGTGAAATCCATTTCATGAGAATCTTTATCCTCACAAACAACATATGCAGTCACCTGAATGCTCTGGTTGCTGAATCCCTGCTAGAATATTCTCTTGTTTTTGTGGTGTCAAATTTATTTTATCCTTGTTCCTCAGACTAAGGTTCTTGACTCTCTTGAAGAAAACTATTTTGTTTCATAATCGGGTCAAAAAAAGTGGTGGGCTGTAGAGTGGTTCCCTTTCTTCACCTGTTTTCTCTAACAAATCTTATCCACATTTTTTATGTTGCCAATAAGCAGTCACAACATTCATTAGACACACAGAGCGGTCTTTTTTTTGTCATTTTAACTGCATAACTTCTGCTGAACAATAGCACGTTACACTCTACAGTTCAAGAACATACATAATCTCTATGCAGGAGAGGCCACATAGGCTATTTCTATAGTGCCTTTACTTATCTACTTTAAAAATAATGAAAAGTCCATTAAATTTATTAATATTAAACTATTATATTTTCTGATTATCAAATACAGTGTTTGCCTTTGCCCTTAATCATACACAGTCCATTTACATTACCTGGGCTAAATCTAGTGCATGGCAGGTTTATTAGGTTTGTTTTTCCAAGGCCAAATGGATTCAAATGTCATGATCTGGTAGTGACTAAAGTTGCTACTCATGATTGGTGGTGTTTTCCAGATGTGGTGACCGATCAGGACCTGATCTAGAGTACATAAAAAGTCACTATGTGATCATAAGCTATATTAACACTGCAGGGAAATCCAAGCCCATATGCGACCCTTATTCGTTTTTTATTTTTTTTTTTATGTCATGGCAGCGTGGACGGGCCAATTTCAATCTTTTGAAAGGGAGGAGGGAAGTTTTAAAAACAACAACAAACAAAAACAACAGAACTTGAATTGAACAACTCTAGTACCAATGAAATTCACCATTACTTCCATAAACAGCGTGCTGCTGTGTGACGTCTCCTATTATCTGCACTTGTGGGTCACTTTGCGGTCTTGAACCGTTCAGACAGCAGTATGATGGCAGTTGGATTTAATAGTAGTATGAAGGGCCACCCCAAAACAGAGATTTCAGCAAAAAATCTGGATTGAGCGTCGATACCTTCAGCCTGACCTCAGCCAAAATGACATGAAGTTGGTCTCTCTTAATGCTGCAATAGCTGAAGGTAGTCAATGTAAAAAGATAAGTTCCAATGTTACCTGCTCAGCACTGGATTCATCATAGAAATGTCTACGTTATTAGAAACTATTATATTTGTATCACCAAGCTTTTGACTAGTACCTTCAAGTTGCTAAGAAATCCCAGTCTGAATGCATAGAATCTTGAAAAAAATTCTATACATTTATTAGGAATACATTTTTTTTACCTAATTAATAATTGTATGCTTTCATTGCAAAGATTTATTTTATCTTCTCTTGAAATGTATACAGCTAAATTGAACACATCCTTGTTGAGATGCTTTTCCAAGTAATAATAACTTTACAATTGTACGCCTGCAGCTGGCAATAGAGATAAGTTCACCTGTGCATTTTTCTGCTTCTTGTTAATTTATTCAGAACAGATTTTAGTTTAACTGGTGTTGCTGTTGGGTCTTATAGTGGCAATAGGGCTGTTTTTAAATATGCTTACATCTCTCACCTTTAATCTGGTCCCCTTAATAGCATTGTGATATATTTAAGATATTAATGCTGGTTATTGAGATTAAACTCCTTTTAGCTCTTTGTTTTTACTTGGGAGGATTCTTGATGTTTAATTTGCACTGAAAATTTAATCTAAAGTGAACTGTTTAGGTAATGCTGATATTTAACTACTTGCTGTCAAAGTAGTAGTTGCAGTTTAAAAAAAAAATGTCAGCATCCACTAACTTAGACTAGAGACTTTATTTGCTAAGTCATGAAGTGTTATTGCATTATGATTTTTATCACACAGAATCTTGCACATACAGCTATCAATTGTTTACTTGCAGACACACCAGTAAAGGTGGTACATTTTAACACGGCAGAGAGATTTATCCATGCTGTCTGATTTGTTTGTATACTGCAGGCCCTAGCTTCTTTATCACTGGCTTTAAATCTGTTTGATTGATGAGAGCTGAGAATGTGTTACAAACTGAGCTGAATTTCTGCCTTTTATCGTGCCCTCACATCTCTCTAAATAGCATTAGACTGTCTCATGCTCATTCATTTTTGTCATGCTAAAGCATGCCCTAGTTGTAATAACTTGAATACTCAAATTTTACATATTTGTTGAGTTGTCTTTTGTTTAAAAAAAAATAAAGTTTTAGTTTAAATGTAATTTCTATCCACCTGACTTCCAATTTTTATCTTTGTTATCTGTATTAAAATATTTAGTAGTGTAAATTATTTGGCCCTTTGGAAATTATTTTAAGCAATTGTTTGATGTGGTAAATTAATGAAAAACTTTTTCCCTGCTGCAATTAGACTCTTGGGTTTTAAATCAGTATTTTAATTTACTTAATACTTTTTGGGAGCCATGTTTTTATGAATTGTTTTGTCCTGCACAAATATTATTTGATACAGTAAATATTGTTGATGTGTTTGAAATTATTGCAGAAATAGAAAAAAGCAATATGTTTTTTTATATCACTGAAGTCAATTTTTATTTTCTAGGAAAATGCTTGAATGACTTGGCAGATTTGTTTAATTGTACAATATCAAAGATATATCACTACACATGTTGGTAATGTTGTACATTAATCGGTAAGAGGAAACAGTTGTTTTGCCTCTTTCAACATTCAGAGTGCCAACACTTTTATAAAATTAATTGTATCATATAACTCTGTTTTTAACATATTGGTATTTGGCACAAGTAATCAGAGCTTTGAGCTTTTTCAAATCTTATCCTGTTTCAACAATTAACTTCCATATATTGTTTTGTAACACGAATAAGCACATAATTGTAAGAAGGAAAGGAATGACACATTTTTTTATTTTATTCTTTTACAAATGCATATTGGAATAGTGTTACTTGTATTTAGCCTCCTATGTTGTTGCAGTTAATAATCAAACTGATTACGTTACACATACATGGACCTAATCTAGACATGAGTTTTATTTTTAGGCATGAGTAAATGATACTTCAATTCATAGCTGGGATTTAGACTTGTATATTTCATCTAGGTTTAGACCAAGCAAACCCTACTGGTCTAAATAATGGGTGCAAGCTTAGACTTGAAATAAACATTTGCCAGATCCACAAGATTTCTAAGTTGCAAAACCATTAGAAAGCAGAAATGAAAACTCAAAAGACTGCTTAATTTGATTCAATATTATAAACATTTCAGCATTTTTTTTCAGTTGCGATAATGTGGTAATATTTGTCAATCTAAAGAACGTGTTATTTTTTTGATGGCTTGTAATTTAGAAAATATGGGTACAAATGTGTTTACATAATTTATACAGCACAGAAAGATAGAAACAAGCATTTTAATATAAAGTGTTTTAAAACCCTATGCATTGAAAGCATTAAGCTAGTTGTTTTTTTCCTGAGACAATTCAGTTTGTTCTTTAGGAAGATTTCAGGTGTGCATCATAATGGTAGTTTCCAACTAGAATTACTATACGAAACTCATCTGCTACAGACTTTGTCACACAGAGGGGTTGCAGAGCCGACAGAATATCACTGGGGCAGATGAGGATCCGAGTTTTAAGGAAGCACAGGTAGACCTGCATTTTTTTTGGTCGTATCATATCCTGACAGATGGCTTGGTTAGTTAAGAACATGATTAGAAATTGGGAGGTCCTGAGGCCCTGTCCACACAGAGACAAACATGGTACCTTCTCGTAAATGATTAAGAAAAAAATGTGTCCACACAAGAGGATACAGCATCACTGAAAACGCTGTAGTAGGTATGCATGGCCCATTGGCGTCGCTGTCGCCCTGCCACAGAATAACACACAAAGACACAGGGCGTGTGCAGAGACAACTCATATGAAGTAAATGCAGCAACATTCTCTTCTCCAATGTGAATCCAAAAGCATGTTGTTCATGCGATTCTCTGGAACAAGTTGGAGCTAGGAGAGGAGCAGATTCAGACCTAATCCACATGCAACAGAATAAAAAAAAAAAACTGAATATCTCCCCTACACCGTTTTAAAATAATACCATACACACAGGAGTTTTTTTTTTTTTTTAGAAAAGTTTTCATCCGCACCAACCTGCAGAAATACGTCACTGAACATTTTTAAAAATACGACAGACGCTGAAGGGGCATTGTACCGCAAATTTAAAACACATGTCAGCCAATCAGAATCCTTCAAAAAACAACCATGACTTCTTGTTAGGAATGAATCATGGCACCGGGAGGATTGATCTTGTGGATAGATAAAGGAGTTGAGCTTCCTTTAAACACCACGTTAGAATATGAAGTTAATAAAACTGAACACAATGTAGATTGGGAATCATTTTTATCTCCACCGTATGGCCAAGTGTATAAACAATGGTCGCACATGTGACGCAGCGCAGCAATAGTCGTTGCAGACTGTGATGCTCCAGACATTAACATCTGTCTTTTCATGTACGGTACATATGAAGGCTCTAGATCAGAGCGTTTATAAATCTCCACTTTGGCTGTTTTTTGGATCATTAATTTTAAGGAATGTATAACTCTGTTTATGTGTGGCTGAAAGGCATAACCACATAAAAATGTTCAGATATCCTGCTATGTGTGGAGTAGGCCACTGCTATGACGTTCATAACAAAGTCAATATTAATCATGAATGCAACACTGAATGGTACCATGTTTATTTGTAAAGGTGAGGCACGTGTTGCTTACATAAGGAGGTGACTCTACAACATCATTTCAGAATAAACACATTTCAAATTTACACACACAAATACAAAACCAGAGTCTCCCAAAACACTGGATCCATATGGATGCATCATCTAAACAATGAAATAACTTTGCAAATGCACCTAATCTCATCTTGGTGTCAGAGTTTGAGTCTTGTCAGCGTCTCCCTTTCATCTTTAGCTAGGCAACTTTGGCTAAAATAGGCCTACATTTAGACTTCTAATATCCAAATAAAGTCTAGGACTAGAAAACAAATGTATATCAAATTTAGTCCAGATAACTAAGAACAATTTAGATTTTTTTTCAAAGTCTGCCAATTAAGTTAAAAAGTCACCTAATTAGCAAACGAACCCCACCTTTTGTACAATTTATTTTCAGTATAAATACTGCCTTTCTTTGAAGGTCTTAGAGGTTTGTTTAGAGAACATTAGTAAACAAATGGCATCATAAGACCAAGAAACATAGCAGACAGATCAGACAAAAAGTTGTGAAGAAGTTTGAAGTGGGGTATCCCAAACTTTGAACATTGTAAAGAGCACTGTTCAATCCATCACCTGAAACTGGAAACTGCACGGCCCAGCAGAAAATCAAACAAGACGTGACTGGCTAGGCAAGGAGCGCATTATTCAGAGAAGCAGTCAAGGACTCTAACTCAGGAAGACCAGTAGAGATCCATTGCTCAAGTGAAAGAATATGTTGACTGGACACTTAATGATTTGGTACTTTGGTACTTGTCTTCCATAAGAGTGACAAGAAAAAACTATTAGTGAATGAAAGCCATAAAATGTCTTGTTGTAGTTTATTATGAGCATTGAGAGGACAAAGCGAACATGTGGAAGAAGGTGCTCTAGTTACATGACACCAAACTTTATTTGGTGGGCCTGTCTAAAACTAGAAAACCAAATTCTGTACCTTTCACCCTGAACACACTATCAGTGTGGAACATTCTGTTTGCAGCACCATGAGCTGTGAGGATGATTTTCTAAGGCAAGAGCAGAAAAGATTGTAAGAGTTGATGTGTAAATTGAGGCAGCAGAAACTGGAGCAGGCATGACTTGAGACAGGGGTAGATGTTTATCTTCCAGCACATCAATGGATTGAATCACACAGTGTTGCACAACATTATGTTGGCTACGAATAACCATTAATATGTGCCAAAAGCAATCATTAACAAAGTTTTGATTACTAAATTACCAGGTCCGAATTTGCGCTCTGGCGTTCTCAAACTTGTTGTTTGAGCCTGCTGTTGCTTGCTGCAACATATATGAACAGATTAACACAATTTCTCTTCAAAATACAATAATTTATTGACAGAATACTTCAATGTCTAGTTAGAATACCTTAGTCAACAAAATCTATAAAATAAGGAAACCTAATAAACCAAGAAAATAGAACAAATGAAGTTGAAACAACTAATCAATAGAACAATGTACTGATATCGCAGTTCAGTGGGATTATGTATGTTTAAAGGTATACTATGCAACCGGGGTTGATTTTCCAGCGAGGCTCCCCCCTGACGGCGAAAGTAAAAGTGCACTGTCATAAAGATGCTCAGCTGTTCTGGTTTCTCTGTCAAGCCAGGCGCGGTTGTTTTGAGCTTAGCAGACAGGCGAACGCAACAAAAAGTCGAAAAAATGGCAGTACAAACAATAACTAACACAGTGAAAGTATGAACATCAAGCTTCCCGCAGCGCTGTCTTGGCGTGGCGGCCGCCTCGCCAAACTCACGCTACCGCCTCGCCAACATTCAAAAAAAATAAATAAATAAATAATAATAATAATTAATAATAATAATAAAAAAAATTGATATGCTTGCATGTTTATTTGACGTTAACACGCGGTTCTTTGTTGTTGCTTTCGCGTGTGCATATAGTGAATGGCAGGGCAAAAACACATGGAGTTCTCGCCGTAAAGCAAGACCGACTCTCGCGGTCTTGGGCGGCCGAGAAAACCTTTGTTCGACCTGAAATGACTCATTTAATCATCCAAAACGGTATGGAACACATTAATTAACTGAAAAATGTTGCATAGTATGCCTTTAAGAACTAAGGAATTTGGAATTAGGTCAAATTAACTTTGAGAGCTAACAAAAAAAAGTTACCAGTTGTTCAAACAGTATTTTGAGAAATGCTTTCAAAATAATATACTGAATTAGAGATAAGTAACCTTTTTTAGGAAGCTGATTCTCAATGTTGTCAGCTAGCCATTACAGGAGTGATAGGCTATTAAGGTTATGTTCACACTACAGGTCTTGACGCTCAATTCCGATTTTGTAATATTTTTTTTTCTTTCAGGTGGCTGTTAATACTACTATTAAATGCGGCCACCATCAGATTTCAAATCCTGATTGCTAAGATTTTAAATGTTTAAGGTTTTTTTGGTGGCAGGGCAATCTATATGATTCGAGGCACAGTCTCAACCTTCCAGTACTAAGATACTACTATCTAACATGAAATAAATTCTGCTGGTATAATTCTTGCTTTAAAAACAAAACAAAACATTATACCACGCTTTTTCAATGTTTGTGTCCATTGTCCATCTGGATGTCCAGATCAACTGGATAATGCTTGAGAGAATGAGACTGAAAACAACAAAGGCTAATGTCAAATCCTTGCTCATCTCCTCATTTTTAAAACGCATGTCATGGTCTGCGTCAGGTTTATTCAGACTTTAGTTGAACCAATTAAACAGGAAAGCTTTCTCTATTTACATGTTGCCATGACAAATGATGAATAAGAGCATCATTGATGTTTTAATTTTCTTTTCCATTGTACTCTAACAAGCATGGAAATGAGTCCTGTGGGTTTAACAACTGAGAGTTTAACATTGCACTTAAGGTTTGTTGAGCTTGTGTGCAATTTTTTTTTTCTTTCTCATTCTGTGGTTAAGTTGTTTTGTCAAATGTTTTAGTATTTTAATCTTAGTTATTTTAATTGGATGAACAAATCTAAACACTATCTTTGTTTTAAGAGTGTTTGTTAGTTATTTACTCATTTTTATGTTTCAGTCATTTACATATTATCAATGGGTTTATGCCAGATGCTGAACACAGAAGCAATATAAACTGATTAGTGCAAGAGAGCGAAAGTGATGAATCATTACAGTCCCAAAGGACCCGTTGCTGAAAATTATGTCATAGTGCTGGACCATCCATGGCAGTGTTCCATCTCTGCCACTCATTTTATCTATGTGATATATACGATCTTAAATGTCATCTCCTTTAATGCTGCATGAAGATGTTGTAATCATAAAATTGTCAGAGTTGCTTGCCAGTTCTACATAACCTGTCCATCTCATAGATTACCTATGTGCTTTTTCCAGAGTTGCACCATATCAGTGCAGTTTTCTTGTCATTGGACTTTAACTGACCTTCAGCTAATGTAGCACTTCACTTAATACCCAACACCATTTGCAGCATGATGGTTACAATGACTATAGGCCCATATATTCTCAGATTAAGTTAAATGTTACTTTCTTTCAGCTCTTTGGTCTTATGTATTAGGACATACTGAAATGTTCTAAAGTTGGCTAAATCTAATCTAAATAGTGCAAAAAGAAAACAGATTAAAAAATATTTTTGTTGTTAAAACGAAAGAAAGCAAATTAAAAAGCTTTACATCTAAAAAAAAAAAAAAAAAAAAAAAAAAAAAACTAAGTACACCTGTGCTGCTTTCATAAGTTGGTTTCAGATGTGTGACAACTTCTATAAAAGCAATTATAAGTAATGTTGGGGGTTTGTTAGAGCAAATAGAAGTTTTACCAAAACAGCTGTGAGAAAACACATTAGCGAACACTTTAGAGAAGCAATTGTTGTTTCTCTTCAATGTGATAAAGGGGTATGAGACCATTTCCAATCAATTTAAAGTATATTGTTTTTAAAGTAGAAATATAAATCACAGAGTGAAATTACTCACAGGGGTCAGAGGTTGAGAAGTCATAAAGGGGGGGAAAAAAAACTTTAGGTAATTGTGACTAGTGGTTATGCAAGCTGTGGAATCAGAGGTTCATCACAGTTGACAATCTTCCCAGGAGTAGCTATTCCAGAATGGTGGTGAAGGGGGCATGTTTTGGGCTTGCCCCTTGTAGTCATAAGCCACGTAATTAATAGCAGGACTAAAGCAACACATTTTGAAGATGTTTGTCCACACAGTCCAATAGTAGAAGTAATTTTAATACAGATCAACCAATATTATTGGCCTGCTAATAAATCTGGTTAGATTTGCCTTTTTTAAAGAAACAGCAATTGGTCTTGACATCCCACCGTCCGTCCGTCCGTCCGTCCGTCTTCTTCCGCTTATCCGGGGTCGGGTCGCGGGGGTAGCAGCTTCAGTAGGGAGACCCAGACGTCCCTCTCCCTGGCCACTTGGGCCAGCTCCTCAGGAGGAATCCCAAGGCGTTCCCAGGCCAGCCGGGAGACATAGTCCCTCCAGCGTGTCCTGGGTCTTCCCCTGGGCCTCCTCCCGGTGGGACGTGCCCGGAACACCTCACCAGGGAGGCGTCCAGGAGGCATCCTGACCAGATGCCCGAGCCACCTCAACTGGCTCCTCTCGACGTGGAGGAGCAGCGGCTCTACTCTGAGTCCTCCCCGGATGACTGAGCTCCTCACCCTATCTCTAAGGGAGAGCCCAGACACACTACGGAGAAAACTCATTTCAGCCGCTTGTATCCGGGATCTCGTTCTTTCGGTCACGACCCAAAGCTCGTGACCATAGATGAGGGTAGGAACGTAGATCGACCGGTAAATCGAGAGCTTCGCCTTTTGGCTCAACTCTCTCTTCACCACAACTGATCGGTACAGCGCCCGCTTCAAAGCAGACGCTGCACCAATCCGCCTGTCGATCTCCCGCTCCATCCTCCCCTCATTCCTGAACAAGACCCCAAGATACTTGAACTCCTCCACTAGGGGCAGCACATCCTCCCCAACCCGGAGAAGGCACTCTACCCTTTTCCGGTTCAAGACCATGGTCTCGGATTTGGAGGCACTGATTTTCATCCCGGCCGCTTCGCACTCGGCTGCGAACCGCTCCAGTGAGAGCTGTAGATCACGCCCTGATGAAGCCAATAGGACCACGTCATCCGCGAATAGCAGAGACGCAATCCTAAGGCCACCAAAACGGATCCCCTCAACACCTTGGCTGCGCCTAGAAATTCTGTCCATAAAAGTTATGAACAGAATCGGTGACAAAGGGCAGCCTTGGCGGAGTCCAACTCTCACCGGAAACGAGTCCGACTTACAGCCGGCAATGCGGACCAGACTCTGACACCGGTCGTACAGAGACCTGACAGCCCTTATTAAAGGGTCCGGTACTCCATACTCCCGGAGTACCCCCCACAGGATCCCTCGGGGGACACGATCGAATGCCTTCTCCAGATCCACAAAGCACATGTAGACTGGTTGGGCAAACTCCCATGCCCCCTCCAGAATCCTGCTGAGGGTATAGAGCTGGTCCAGTGTTGACATCCCACATTTAAGAGAATTTTAAACAGGCAGCTTTGAGTCTAAGAGCTAAATCGTTAAAAACAAAAAGGGGAAAAAGCCTTTATCCTAACAAGTTTGGATTTTAACAACTATGTTTTTTTTTTTTATCATATGAACAGCAAGTGTTGTCATAAATAAATGTTGGTTTACTGCATCATGCAGGGCTCATGTATAATCTTACAAGGCAGAGTGGCTGTAGCTCGGTCATGCAGAGCCAGACGGAGAAGCTACATGCTACGTGTTTACACATACTGACATGAGTTCTTCCAAGCAAGGAATCAAAATCAAACAGACTCCCTGTGGGTACTTGTTAACAAAAAGATAAAAAAAAATCTGCTATTGATCTGTAAAGCATTGTCTTGGGCTGAAATAGATTTCTGTCAATGCTGAACCAATGTAGACCCCTTCGTTATTCAGAAACCTCCTTTACTCTGTGTTCCCGGCATCCAAAATAAATAAGGTGAGGCAGCATTTAGTTTCTATACTTCTAAGCTCTGGAACAAACCTGAGATGTACAGAAACTGTTATGATCTTTTTAATCAGAACTGAAATTTTTTTTGTTTACAGCAGCTTTTGATCAAATAATCTGATGAATGAACTCTTTAAAACATTTTGTTTTTTGACTTTAATGTCTGTATTTTAACATATTTTAGGTTTATGCTAATACTTTATTTACTTCTGTTTTTCCTTTGATGTCCTGTAAAGCATTTAGCATTAGCTTGCATATGAATGATGCTATCTACATAAGCTTGCCTTTCATTGCCTTCCATGTGTGTAGTTACCTGGGTGTGTGCATCACTGGCTGAAGGAGAGCTCGTTTTTGGCTTCAGATCCAGAAAAAATTATATGAAGCAGAGCGTGTTTCTGTGGTGTGGGGAAACAGCTGCTGTAAGCTCTGCACCACACACACTTGCTGGTATTAATGATGCTGGAGAAACTAAATGTTAAGAAGATGATTACACAGGACTGGAACTGATGCTGAGAGTTGACGTCATAAATGCATCTGGTGGTTTGAATCAAAGGAAAGTTAATACAGTATGTTTCATATACAGCCAATTTCTTTATTAAGCTGAGCTCTGTGCCCTGAGCTTTACTATTAATCAGATCTGTATGAGTCCTAATCAATGTCATCTCCTCTGTCATATTCTCCTTATGGCTTATATGATGCAAATATGAACTAAAACCTTTTAAGAATATTTGCTATAAGGGGGGATCATACTGGGAGGAAAATGTCAAAGTTGCATATAACTATATGTTCACTGAAAAAGAAGCGCATTTCTTCTAGGTGCTAGACTTCATTTACTGGGACTGTTTTAAAGACCGGAGCTGGATTTAAATCCCACTAATCTGTTGCCACTTTAAATGTCTCCCATAACTGGATCAATAAAATTAAAGAAACTAGCTCACCTAGGTCTACCATAGCACAAGGTTTATGCAAAATATAAAAATAAAATAAGATTTGACACCAGTTCAGATCCAAAAAAAGCTCCAGTTTGTGCATTTAAGAAAATAAGTACAATCGATTTGTGACCATATCTGCAAAACAAGCCATAACTCATTATGTAAGACAAATTTAAATCCTTCTGACTAATTATCAGCTCAAACAGATGGTAAACAGTGACATGTCTCCAAAATGACCTGACATCTTCAGGAATCGGTGAGAGTGTTTGCCATTGGTTGCTATGGAAATTTATACTCTGAATAGTTACAATATTAAAATTTTAGACATTGTACATGACACAAAGATATAGGGAAGATATTTGAATAGAGTGAATATATTTTGTGATATCATGTGTATATATGTGAATTAAATGGGTATAGATGCTGGTGAACTCCTGAATACCTTTGTCGTGCCATTATGCATGTTTTAAGTTATTTAATGTTTCTCAAATAACTATAGGTCTGCTGGGATTTCTCTGATGAATATCAGCCCAAAACAGCTGAAAATGGGACAATAGTTCAAAGGTTGATTCGAGCACAGGCATTTTTTTAACACCAAACTCTGCACACATATGGAATAAATGAGTGAAAACTTATTACCAGAAATAAATTGCACATCCTGAGAACACCATTATATAATATTTACCTGAACTAATAATATATTTCAATCAACAACCCTTCTTTACTAGGCTACTGAAATTTAACTAAAACTACTAAGCAAAATTGAGATAAAACAATTAAGGAACTTACACACACAAAAGGACAAATAAAGAAATGGTTGAAAACCATCACCATATTTTGGAGTTCACTGAAGATCTAAGTTGGAGAACTGAAGTTCATCTTAAATAATTCAGAAGAAGGTTAAATTAACTTTTATTAATTTAGGACAACATTTAGTATGTGTTCAACCCATTCACTCGCAACTCAGAGTAATATACAACATTATTTGAGAAAATAACATCTTAAAGAATGATTTGCTAAATATAAATCATTAACCTTTAGGACACTTAACTTTTAATCAGGATAAATATTTCTATAATTACGATTTGAATTGGTAACTTAAGAACGTAGAGGGTGCTGTAAGCAGGTGACCGACTAGAAATAATGTTGGGACCATATCCAATCACGTAACCTGTAGCTTCATAGATTTCTCTTAAGTTACACACAATACCATTAAATCAACATAAATGTTCTTGTAAGCTATATTTGGTATAATGAGCAGACGGGATAAAAAAAACATTAATGTCCCATCGGTGTATAAAACTCTCATGGAAATGAAGTTTGTCATAACCGTAAAACACACCCAAAACACATCACCAGAACTTTGTTTCAAAGATCGCTAGCAGGGAGCTGTTAGCTCCAGGTCTTAACCTCAGTCATACCTTGAAAACACAGTAAAAAATGTATTAGAAGTAAACCATTTTAAATTGGTTCATCCCTTAGTAACTTTCCCTGCACATTTCTGCCAAACCTCTGCCTTTGTTATCTGAACTGTTGACTTTGGGGCATCCGGTTGTGATGAGCTAGGAGCGGCTAGCCAGCGCTCTAGCTCAGGGTGAAATTAGTTGTTCTGGAATTTAGACTTGGGTGAGTTTTTTCCGGATCTCCAGTGGACTGCGCTCAGCACTGTGGGGCATGCAGCATGATAAACCTGAAGGGTTTCCTTATGGTGCATTCACACCAAATGCGTTTGAGCATTCGGGCATCTGGTTTACTTGCAAAGTCTATGGTGGACATGCTTCTAGGAGAGTCGAGGCTCTGCGGCACAGCTTGCAGAGAGAGCGACTTTTGAGTCAGCTTTTCTCCTGCAAAGGCAGAGAAAGATCACAAACAGCTGGTCTCCAGGGCTGGCTGCTTTGATTTTGATGTTGATTTCACAGAAAGCAGACTGTACTTAGCTTCTATTTCAGACTGTGCACGTTTGCAGTTCTCCCAAACTCCATTCGGACCCAGGGTAGCTTCGTCTCTCCCAGCGGGCAAAGAGAAAAATAGGCCCAGGGGGACTAGGCTTTATAGAGTTTCAGTTGGCACCCTACAGTGAGTGGCAGTTCCTTAGGGAGGGGAGTCTGATGGCTATTAGAAATGCTATAAGAAGTTGCAGAGTACAGTAGGTCTCTCATTTATTATTCACCTGGCTGAACTCCAACACCTGTAATCTTCTTTAGTGTTTTGATACTGGATATATGAAGCACTTCAATTGATTTTTAAACTGTATCATTTTCTCATTAGGTTACAATATTCTGTCAGATCGAATTAATTAAAACTTTACTTAATGTTAATTTAATTAGTTGCTTGTTTTCTTGAATGTGCCTGAAGTTTATTTGTTGATACTGTAATTTGTGTGTTTGTCCTTTTTATGTAGTCAATAACTGAGAATTTTTGAGGCACAAAAGTTTACTTAGAATATTACTTTCGAAAGTTCAATTTAAAGAGCCCTTTAAAGATAATTCTGTGCTAGAAGTGTTACAAATATTAGCCCTCCTGATTAGTATTCTCTGCTTTATGCTGTGCTTTCTACCAGCCACTTGAAAGCAAATTACTGTTGAAAAGTCCACCACTTTCAATCTATATTCTGCAACAACAGCCGTCCCTCTAGTACGGATTTAAAAATTTAACTATGCTAATATTTATACAGCACACAATTGCCAAACTGTAAGAAAGGTGGATTAATACAAATTCACAAGTATGTGGAAAAATAAAGCAGGATAGCACAGCAAAGTACTGATGAAAATCTAAATACATACTTTCATCTAAATTAAAATTAGTTTGTTCCAATGAAGGTGATTTAGAATAATTTGAATGCAATTTACTGGTTATAATTCCCTCAAAAAACATGCACCTTTCAATAATGTATCTTTAGTCAAAGGACTTTGCCTTTGTGTGGTCAATTTTTCCTCGATTAATTAGTTAATGGGGAAGGAATGACCATCTTTAAACTCTATTAGATTTCATTCCCTGTTGAAAATGATCGTTGGTTCAACAAAAGACAACTGGGTACTCACCTTGGCTCTCATGCTGATGCCCTATGCCAAACCACAGACACTTCTGTTCTCTATTAACTTAACAAATATGTGAGTTCTGCTTATTTTACTACTGGTTATTCCAAATGTTCTAAATTAATTGCATCTTATTTTTTCTTGGCTAAGTCACATGGAAGAACTAAAAGTTATTTCCCCTCCCCCTTCTTTTTATATAGCTATATTTACAGTTTGATATGAGCCTTTTGATGAACATTTGTTCTAAAATGTTGTAGCATAGAACACTAAAACTGAAAAATCAAAGAAAATATATTTTAGATATTACAATATTTTGGCTTACAGACTGTTTTCACCATTTTTTTAATAACATTCTTAAATTGTTATTAGATGGTATTTGGTATGGATTAAATAACACATACTGAGACCATAAATATGTTAAGAAAAATTATAAGTATTGTAATTGTCACCCAAAGAGTGTGGTATAGTCTCTAAGATGAATGTTATTTTATAAACACATTGAATAAATACTACAGTGTCATAAAGTCTGTTTTCCACTTGACTCAATGGTCTGGGGCAACTTAGTGTCAGCGCTGATTATTATTGTTTGTTTGTGTTTTTAGAACTTTATTGGCAAAAGCATAGATGATCAAGTAAACAAAGAAACGTTTGTAAAGCATCCCTACAAACAGCAGCCAGGGGCAACTGAAAAAAGGTTGAAAACTCAGTTTGAATTTACTTGTAGTTAAAATTATTTAACACTAGATAAAAAAAAATTGGGATAAGTTAGGACAACTTGACCAACTTCTAGTTTGATCTTCAGGCATTGATTTGAGATGATTTGAGCTCCCACCCTATGACTTGGATTTTTGTGTTTTGAGTCAATGTAGCTAACATAACATAACAGCACATGCATTGGTGCATGCAATCTCCTCACGGTTAAATTGCCAGAGTCATCGAGTCAGTGCGTAATGGAATTTCAGGATGCAAGGCTTGCAAAAAAAGCTATGCTAAGTGGTTTTTAAATGACCCCAAAAAACTGAATATTTGGCTAGGTGCAGAGTCTTCTGCTGATCTATCAAAGTAAAAAAAAAATAGGTATAGTTTCACAGAGGGGAAATGTATCCATGTGTTTAACCCATCCTTTAGGGTGCTGTGTTTCCACACTGAGTTGCATACATTGACAAAATTGTGGTCAAAGGACTTGCTCAAGGACCCAGAGTGACACTGAGTTTTGAACCAGCAACCTTTGCGGCCTCTCCAAGACTCAAACACTCAACATCCTAACCACTAGGCCACCTCTCCCGGAGAGCATGGGCGAAGCTAAATTGTTTAGTGATGCTGCAGGATCTCATCACAAAACGGCATTTTGAAATTGAAAGCCTATGAGGCTTCAAGAAATGAACAATTTTGCAATACTTGCAGAAGAGCTTTATTGTGGATATGAATGTAGGCTATACATTAAATCCACCTTTTCATTGATTCTGATCTGACAACCTATGCCGTTCAGTTTTTTTTATTGTATTTGCGGTGCATCAAAATAGTTTATTGATAACATATTCAGCGGTAGCAGTTGGTAAATGCCATTGCATGTTCTCATTGAATTTGAGGAAATCAGTCCTGGGAAATCCTTGAAAGGTCCTTTTAATTCAATGTTACCAAGCTGTGGGAATCCTGGCTGGTCCAATTCTGTGCGTTTAGATATCAAAGAGACGTTCTGCAGTACAGAAATGGAGCTTTTAGCTGTTGGCATGAAGCCATACTGCTTGCCATGGAAATTTACACAAGTTATCATGATAATGGTATATGTCCACCCCCTTCTGCAAATTCTGCAGCTGCCTGTGACGTCATCCACACATGTTTCAGTAGACTTGAAACACAGCATCCCCGGGTCCTTTTCTGGTATCCAGAGATTTTATACATGTCTTCCTTTCCTCCACTCTCCCCTCCTTCACACAGTGTTTTAACTACTGCACCAGAGGCAATAAAACACTAGACATATTGTATGCTAACATCAAGGAGGCATACAGCTCATCGCCTCTTCATTTATACACAGGCTAGGTTCATCTCCGGCCTATGTATAACCCCCTTGTACCCACAGGGTACATGTAACATGCACATTGAAGAGTTTGTTTGAGAAGACTGAAGAAGGTCAGAGGAACTGTTTTAGCTCCAGTAGGAAGTGCTCTGTGCTCTTCATGGGGAGGACATTGACAGCATCACAGGCTGCATCATGGACCATGGAGGTCTGGTGTTTCTCCAATAACTAGCAAGGGATCAACTCTGTAATAAAGGCTCTTCTTAAGTAGAAGATAAGAAACTGACAGCTGAGCAGAAGGAACTGAGAAGAAAGATCAAGGATAGAAAAAAAAAACATCTACAAGAAGAAGATGGACGAGGACCAGCTTCAGCAGGAATACAGTGGAGTTTTTGGAAGACCCAGAAAACCAGTTCAGGTCACAAACTGAACTCCCAGGTGAAAGATCTAAACCAATTCTGAACCTTTCCCTTACTTGCCGCAGATACATCTGCATTTCCATACTGGGGGAAAATAATGAATTATTCTCTTATATTCTACTCTAAATTAGAACAACTTGACTGTGAAGTAGTGGATGACGTTGAACCAAGAACATACACCAGTTTCTGCTGATGGTGTGCCATTTACCTATGAAGTAAAATTTGGATCTGGTTATGGCATTAAACCCAACTAAACCATATTCCAGGTTGGAAAACCAACTTTATATAAGTGATGAGCTTCATGACAACTACAGTTAGCAATATAAGCTAAGAACAATTTATTGGCATGTGATGAAGTTAAACACTCCTGCAACATGTTCACCAATGATGTATGGCACTATGTGTTAGAAAGTTTACATGAGATTTGAATCAGAAGCAATAAACCGTATTTTGTTGTAACTATCACCATGTTTTTAGATTCAAGACAACAGTAATGGACTTTAAGGCCGGGGTTGTGATAAACCTAAGACCTTCTCACTTAGATGTACAACTTCCAAGGACATTCCTGTTAAGTTTTCCATCTTGAAACTTGAAAAATGCATTTGTCAAAATGGAAAGAATTATCATACTGAATCAATTAACTAATGGAACAGTGCCACTGGATAAGATTTCTTATTTTTCAAAATGCCTATCAGTATCTTGGCACACAGGAAAACTTTATTTTTTCTGAAGGTAGTACTTGTTCCAGTAGTATTTGTTAAAGAAGCTATGTAACCACATATATAGCTGTTACATTGTGCTATATAATGTAGACGATAAATAAGAGAAGTGCTCATGTTGACCTTTGGTTCAATTCATCTTTAAACCAGTCTACATTACCTTTTTTAGCCAGAGATCCTTCTGTTGTACACATTAGACTGGCAGATCTGATGCAGAGCTTATTTATATTTACGCTTACACATTTTACAATTTGCCTTGTACTCATCCCAACTCAGTCTGGTGGGTCAGGGATTTGCCTCTTCTTGCTCACGTCTGTGTATTTTGCAAACTATTTTGCTTCTGTAGACGTGCTGCAGTATAAGATGTAGTGGACATTTTTAACAGGTATGGGTGTGTGGTGTCTGACGCAGGCAGTACCAGTCATGAGTAGCGGGGGGTAGATCCAGCAATGACAACTTTGCTGAACTTAGTATTTCCTGACACACATCTGCACTGGACATTTATGGAAATAGAAAAACAAAAAAAAAAATAGTGTCCTGTATTGCAATATTTAGGGAGCAAATAAACAATGATTCCATATGTTATGGGACAGGTGCCAACCCTATACAGCTTAAAAACCCTTGATCCTTACAAGATATGTAAAACACTGGAATTTAAATTTGACTTTTCTTTTTACTAGGGTTTTTTTTGGTACTAACATTACATGCAAAATTGGCTATTAAGTCCATCCATCCATTTTTTTAACACGTCTATCCCTTGTGGGGTTGCGAGGGGTTCTGGTGCCTATCTCCAGCTGTCAATGGGCGAGAGGCGGAGTACACACTGGACAGGTCGCCAGTCTATCGCAGGGCAACATTTCGCACACACTCCCACCCAAGGAGAATTTAGAGAAACCAATTAACCTAAAAGTCATGTTTTTGGACTGTGGGAGGAAGCCGGAGTATCCAGAGAGAACCCACGCATGCACAGTGAGAACATGCAAACTCCATGGAGAAAGGCCCAGGACCTTCTTGCTGCATGGCAACAGCACTACTCACTGCGCCACTATGCAGCCTGGCTATTAACTCAATTCATATTTTTTTTATTTTGGTTTGAAGCCAGATGTTCTCAAAGTCTAGAAAACACCCAAACAAAACCACTTGCATTAGGGATAGGGTGCATGTGGCTATAGTGTGAAGTGTTTTGAGTGGTCACTATACAAGTTCAGCCCATTTGCCATTTAAAAAAAATGCAAATCGGCTGAACGTCTCGAGTGTCGCGCGAGAAGAGCTTTTCAGAGTTGAGCTCGGATTGGTTCCTACGCGCTCAACCAGAAGGCACAAATATCGCTCCATTATATAATCGGGGAAATGAAGGCGGTGGCAAGAGCTGCTATAGACGGCGATTTGCCGCCGTTGACCGGCTACTTTTGACTGCCCTGATCGGTACTACCGAGTACCAATTCACATACAATCAAACGGTACCATGGCAACGGTACCTAAATGCATTATTGTGACACTGAAGCAGTGGAAGAGTGGGCAATTTTCCATGCTGGACATGAACACAGCATTGCACGCACAAGAGCGTAAAGGCATCAGTAGCTGCTGCTCGCCAGTCAATGAAGCAAGCATGACTGATGGAAAGCGCTCAAATGTATTGGCTCCACTTTTCAAAATGCCATGCAATATTTGTGATGTGAAGTGCAAGGCCAGTGGCGATAATACTTCTCATCTGAGGAAGCACCTGGTCACTGTTACCAATTTAGTGAATTACTTTTCAGACCCATCCAGCAACTTTTTTTCAAAAAGAGGACTAGCAAAATATCTAGCTCAACCGTGTCTCATCTGACCGTAAAACCTTTCTGCAGAACACAATGGACTTCTCCTGGCCAGCTGCAGGGTTCAGTCAAGCTAAGAAATATTGATTTTTGGTGTGAGAGGCTTCTTATTTTTGGTCTGCTCCCACTCAGTCCATAGTAATCCTAAAATTGGCTTTAGAGACACTGGTGTTCCAACACCTTCCAGTTTGACAGGATTGAGCCTTGGTACTTTTTGGGTTGCTGATATATATCTGAATGAATTTGCTTTCTTCTACAAGTGGCAGTTTAGGTCTAATTGTAAAAGTTTGGAAAGAGTTCAGTGTCTCAACAGACAATGATCCCAAACACATTGCTTCTGGAATGGCCTCGATTTCAATCCTGTTGAAAGTGTATAGACTAGAGATGCACAATATATCAACATTTACATTGGTATTCCCCAATGTTTGTCATTTGTATTATACGGGTATATTAAAGTCCGATAAGTAAAACTGGGCTAATATTAACAACCAATGTTTTTTCCCTAGTTGCCCTTTGTGCCTGTGTTTCAGGAAGGGGAGGGGGTTGGTCATGTGGTTTTTGTTTTTGCCATGTCACAGTGATGCATTGGAGCCACAACTGGAGGGTTTTTAAATGAAGTAGATATGCAATGTCTGGTTATTTTTTTAATGGTGTCAAAACATTTTAAGTTGGGTTACCAATTTTTGTTTTCAAATTCAATATGGGTATACGTTACATAAAAAAAAAATTATCAAATCTTTCATTCAACTACCCAAATTTAATGACACAACATTAGTGCTGTTGGGGAGTATATGTGAACGTCTGAACCGCATTTTGTTGCAGTTAGTTATTGTCCATGAGTACAAAAGATTGCTCTAGAAATAAATAGCTAATTTATTTCTCTTCATTTATCTCAAGTTACAATTTTCTGTCAAATAAAACTGTAGTTTTGATTATATTTATTTCAGTTATTATCTTAGTTTTCTGTGTTGTCAGATGAATTGAAAACCTCAGGGGAATTCAGGTTTAATGTTAAATGAGCCATCTGTGAATGATGTTTGATCTGTGACTGTCTTTACCTGTCAGTGCCTTTTATCAGTTTGTGGATCGAAGAGCATTGTTGGTTGGGGTTACAATGGTCAACTTGCTTGGTTACTAAGGCAGAATATTGATCCTCAAAGGCTGGGGTCATATCTTTGAAAATGCACCCATTGTTAGGGTAAAGAGTAACCCCTGGGTAGCCAGTGAATGTTAATCTTGTTTGGTCCTTGGAGAAATTAAACGCTTTCTCAGAACAGTGTTTTGAACTTTTAACCCCAATAAAATCCATTAGTGGCCAGACCTCTCTACACACACAACACATCTCAAGAGAGATTAAGCCAGAGTGTAAATTCTCTGTTAATTCTTCTTAGAAAATATTAAATTATGCCTCGTAAATAAATGATGGAAAATTGCTTATCTATGTTTTCTGAAAAGAAATCAACAAATTGCATTTTTTTGCGTTGTTACAAAAATATTGAAACATGGATAATTTATGCAATATCATTTGGTTTACACCATAAATATTTTATTACTTATGAAACTCCATTAAATAATCAACCTGTGGCATTGTCAAGGAACAATCTTGTTGACAACAGTGAAGCTTCTGTACATAATTGGAGAATAAAAAAATAATTATTGTGGTGTCCAGATTTAGAGACTTCCCCTTTGAACACAGACTCACAAGCAAGGCAGGCATTCAGCAGTGGGATGGATCCTGACTACTAAAAAGGGAGCAGGCGAGAGAGGGAGAGAGAGAGGCAGACTGAAGGAGAAGACGAGAGAGAGAGCAAGGAATGGAGTGGTGGGAGAGAGAAAGGAGGCGAGAAACGGAGTGAAAGGCTCCACACAGCAGATTATAAATCTGTATATTAACAGGACTAAAGCTCGGGGGTCTTGAGGTGGCTTTATTGCAGATGCTGCGTGTGGGGGGTGCTCACAAAGCCTCAAGAGGTGGTCTTTTCTCTTAACTGTGGATCTTTGCAAATAAGGAAGTGGAACTCGCGGAATCGGTGAACGCCGGTGTGTCAGGCACGGTGGTGGGCTGGTCGGAGGTCTCTGACCCCCTCATTTTCATTTCTTGGAAGAAAAGAGAAGCACTAAAGAGACACCAGAGAAAAGGGATGGTGGCAGCGAGGGACCAGTGAGCCATTTCTCTTTTTATTATCTTCATTCAGAAAACCATTGCATCCTATTATCGAAGCGATGTAGAGGCATTCTCTCCGATTGGTGGAGGAAGGGTCCCATTGACTGCTGAGGCTTAGCGCCCCTCTTCAAACGCTAGTCCTTTTCATCCCATTCCCCCCTCTCATTGCCTATATCCTTATGTGCGCTGTTTTTTCTGTTCTCTCTTTTTTTGTCCCTTCTTTTCGACTCGACTCAGGAATCAGGAGGAATTGCATTTGTTAGTAGAAGTGGGTGTTTCTGTCATTGTTGTTGGTGCCTCTGCAAAGGACAGCTGAGCAGAGAGAGTGAGAGACAGCTTTGGAGATAATATAACGGCAGACTGATGAAAAGGGGGAACCTGGCACTTCAGGAACAGCTGACAAACCAATGGTATGCGAGACACGATGAAAAGAAAACTGTTACGGAGTCTGACAACCATTTTAGGGTAGCTATTTACTGAGAATATTGCCACTTCTTGGAGGAAAAAAGAGACAGTGAGCCAAACATCACGGCTGCTTCCCTTCTGCTTTTCCTGTTGCTAAGCAAAGTCTCTAACCCGAAGTTCGTTGATAGTACTGAGCATCACTTTACAGCCATGAAAGGAAGCTCAGAGGAAAGCATTGAAAGTGTCAGGCCCTCCAACCTGCAAGCATTTGCCAACATATCCACCCTACATGGCATGAGTCACATATTTGCCTATGGACATATGACATTTCGTCGATTTCTTTGGACTATTTCTTTCTTGGGCTCACTAAGCTTACTGATGCTGGTCTGCATGGATCGGGTATCGTATTATCTAGAGTATCCTCATGTCACCAAGTTAGATGAAGTGGCGGCAACAAACCTCACTTTTCCTGCAATTACCTTCTGCAACCTTAATGAGTTCCGCTTCTCCAAAATCACTAAAAATGACCTTTATCACGTTGGAGAGCTCCTGGCCCTCCTTAACAATAACCACCAGATAGCCAACCCGCACTTGGCTGAGGCTGAGGTTCTGACTGTCCTAAAGGAAAAGGCGAACTTCCAGAACTTCAAGCCCAAACTCTTCAACATGACTGATTTCTATAACCGAACAGGGCATGACATCAGTGAGATGCTTCTGCAGTGCACCTTTCGAGGAGAGGATTGCTTCGCTGTAAATTTCACCACAGTAAGTCACCAACCTATAATTTGTGCACACTGATTTTTTTTTTTTTCCCTGTCAGATCTGACTATCTGTTGCTTTCTCTGATTTTTAGATATGTTTAGATTGGATTTTAGTGTGAACTGTGCAATTTGATTTAAAAAGATTCCTCATTGCAGTATTGTTTTGCTCCAAGATGGTTATGTCTTATAATTCATTGTAAAGCTTTGTTAAACGTCTTGGTTTGGATCCCATAGCCATGTGATTGACAAGTAACATCAAACAAATTCAATACTAAAGTGTCCAAGGGTCACTGAGAAAATAATGGCAGCATTTTACCTTAAAGACTGTATGGATGGGAGAAACATTCTCTGATATGTTTTGTATGTATTACTATATTGCCCAAAGGGTTTGCAGTCGTGTTGGATAGATGATTTAACCAATGAAATTTAGCAATTTCCTTTCTGAAATTCCTTATGAACTTGTGGAGCTCTATATATTTGTCATTTTAATTACCTAGAATCTGGTCTACCAGGGTGCACTGGTAGACCAGAATTTAAATAGATGTTTGACACATGTTTCCAGTTGTAACAATATAGCATAACAGCTTTTTTGTTTTTCTCATATATTATTTTTAGTGCTGAATTGTCCCTAAGCACTAATCCTCACTGTATCTGCCCAGGAGAGCTCCTCATTGACTATACAGCATCAGTCTGGCTGTCGTGTCACTTTTACAGACTTAGACCATAGTGTTAGCTCTCTAATGTTATGGCCAAAGTAACTCAGACCCTTTTGTGAATCATTATGAACACCGTTGGGTATTGATAGCAGGGTTGGATTTTCCTGAAGTTGGCTTGTTGTGATATTTTCTATATTTTTGAGGCATATTTTTTAGGGTGTTTCCATGGTTTTCTAGTAGATTAATCTGTTTCTAGCAGGGAGCATCGTTATCATACAGTGTTTGTGCTTAGTATGCAACTTTTTTAGGTAGGTGTAGATACATCATTTCAGCTGCTTAAGACATTATGAATCACCATGCCATAACATGCCAGCAACTTAGCTAATTTAGTTCACAAAGTTTATAGTGAAGAGGACTTGCTGAAGTTCAAACCAAGTGTCAAGGTTTTAAAGGTAATTAAATGTAGTTGTCTGTGGCAGGCTGTCTGGTCTGAGTGTATCAGAAAGTGGTGATGTCCCTCAACTATCTCTCAGGTTTGCAGAAAATGCAGAAGGACAGTATTATGTTCAGCCTTAAAGCAGATGGCTACAACAGTAGCCCACATTTGGCCACCTCCCCTATCACCTTAAGTAAAGAAACTAATGCTACAAATTGATCAGTTTCACCAAAATGGGACAAGGGTTTTTAAAAATGTTTGCATGGTTCTATTAGTCTCTGTTACAGCTACAGCATTCAGAAGTCGGTGTCTGAACTAGGTCTAGACAACATCGATGTGCATAGTTGCAACCTGGCTCGTATCAACAGTTAAGGCCTGTGGCAGTGTAAGGGTGTTGCGGATATTTTCTTGGCACAATTTGCGCCCTGTTGTACCAATTCAGCATGTTCTAAGTCACAGCCTACATGAGAATTGTTGCTCACCTTGTCCACCCTTTTGTGACCACAATATAGCAATCTTCTGATGGCTACTTCCATCAGGATGATGCATCACGTTACAAAGCTCAAATAATTCAAACTTGAAAATGACAATACAACTGGAGAACAACCCTCTACTCCAAAATTCCCCTCAATCAACAGATCTCAATCCATTATTGCACCTTTGGGTTGTGGTAGAGCAATAGAGTTGCACTGTGGACGTGCAAATGACAAATCTGCTGCAACTGCTATTTCTGTTTGCTTCATCTTCTTTGTCTTATCTCTTAACTCCAAGTTGATAAAGAAACATCACACTTATTTATCTCCCAAATGAGTTAATTCCACTCTCAAAAACATGATTGCTTTTCTAAGTTGTATCTTTAATCAACCAAGAAATAAGTCTTCTGAGAAAACTATTTTATAAGTGACTGACTACAATCTGCTGAGTTTATCGAGGCTTGTTTCTGCTAGGATATTAATTAAATAGTGCTTTTTGGTTTTTATGTCATTTTAATTTGTCACAAATATTGCAGACCGGGAATGCCTTCATTAACATGTTTGTTTCCAAGCAGCACTCAGGAGTGTCGTGATAAACAGGAATTATTCATGGGAAGCTAATTGCTTGACAGAAAGTGTCGAATGAGCCTGTTGGGGAAAAAAAGTTATGAAATAAGTCTTTCTGTGTGTCAACCTTCTTCTTATTGTTCAGTAGATATGTCAGTCCAGAAAAATAAATTTTAGCCTGAAATCAAATGTAAAACATTTTTCTTTGTGGTACTCACTAAACTTTGTGGAATATTCTTTTAGATGGAGTGCAGTGCAAAACCGTAAGTGCTATATGCTCCCAGTGGGTAGAAATGTGTTTGTCAGGACTCAGACAAGTGCCAGGAATTAGGATTATATACAAATTTGGCTGATTATCCGATGCTGTGTCTGATGATAAAATCAAGCAACTAACTGCACAATCAGATGCTGTATGCTCACAAGAAAAGTAACTGTTCATAACCTGATTCACAAATCATCTTTTTTAAGTTGCTTTGTTATAAGGTCCCTTACAAAGTACTTTGTCTTGTTCAGTCTAAAACATTATTATATTTAGTAGGATTTTATGATTTGGATCAATTCAAACTATAGAACATAATTGTGAAGAGAAAAAAGAATGATGTTTGGTTGAATTTTTTCAATAAGAATGGGGAATGTGTAGTGTACATTTTTTATTCTAGCCCCTTTGGCCAGTACTTGGAGTTGTAAATGTGGAACTACATTTTGCTGTCAAGGCCTTTGGAGTATATTTAACAGTTTTGCACATTTAGGGTGTTTCTCATAGCCCTGTTGTATAAAACTGTAGTCCATTTGCTCTGAAAGTCTGGTTCGTCTGTGGAGGTGTAACTGAACACTGGTGCGGTGTTAAGAAGTGAACTTTGGAACACCTAAAATCATAGCTCTTCATCCACTTTATGTGAACTAAATACAAGAGGCATGTAAAAGCAGGGCATTGTGGCTGAACACAACCAAAGAAACATGGAGGAAGGAAGCCAGGAGAAATGTCTCGCACTCACCATCAGAAGTGATAAACTGTTCATCTGACCGTATTTTTAAAAAGACCAATCAAATTCAAAAGGTAATTAGTGGTAAAGTGGAGGTTGTGTGAGTCATCCCTACACTAGATCACGGCCACACAAAAGTGAAATAAACTGTTAGCAATATGTAGAAATACATGACATGCTTCGAGGAAGTGGCAGTTCAGGAGATGAAACAGACAAGTTTTTTTTTTTTTTTTCCTGGTATGAGGAGATGCCATTCTTGGCTCTCTCAGCACGACATCAAGCTAGGAGTATATGTGATATAAAAGGTCAGGTTCATCTGACAACCAGTACTAATAGGTACCATCTATCTTCACATTAACTCTGCCCACGTTCCTTTCTCTTGCTGCTAAAATAATATCCCCATAACATAATGCTCCAACCACCATGTTTAACAGCGGGAATGTGTTCAGGTTGATTATGTGGTGCTAGATCTCCATCACAAACAGACTTTCCAAGGAAGCCTAAAGTTCAGTAGGTGCTCTGGTCTCATCTCACCCTAGCCCCTAAATTTTTGCTGCTCCTCTAAAGTTACCATGGGCCTCTTGGCTACATCTGTTTTATTCTCGTCTTGTCCAGTCTGGGATATTGTACACAATACCGTTTGTTTTCTGGCACATACAAGTAAATAAGTAAGTTCTGATGGCAAATTGTTGCTTTGGAATATTTTCAGAGCTGTCAGAATAAAGAGGGCTGAATGCAAATGCAGTTGACACTGTTAAGATTTGTATTTATTACAACATGAAATATATCGTTTCTTTTCACAATTGTAAGCTATCATGGGAGACTCGGTATTCACCGGATGTATACTAATAAACAGATAATTTTTATTTATTTAAATTCTTCCCACAGATGTGTTGAGGGATGGATTTACAATGCAAAGGACTGTGAGAGTGATGAGCTTTGACCTTGAATAAATGGTGAAAGAATTCCATTAAGTCCTGGTTATGATTCAGCAGGGAAACAAAGCTTTCAAAACGCTTTCCATCATAATGGATGGGAGGCCAAGGGGAGACTGGCACTCTGAATTGCAAATGCTATTAAACACTTTTCCCTTTTTGTGATTTTTGTGAGGATATGATATCAGTTTCATGGAAATTATCCGTTTTTGTTGTTCCCAACTTAACCCCCCCCCCCCCCCCCCCAAACACAAAACAAACAAACAAAAAAAAAAAAACAGAACTTATGTCTCTTGAAATTGTCAACTGCTTTTAAACCTGGAAGTATATTTTGTATACTTTGTTCCCAAGATCATTTGTCCACAGAGGATGCAAGATGAGTTCTCATAAGTAACCAGAGACTGGCATCTCTGGCGTTATTGGTAATACTGATCCTGATAGTCCAATTGCATTGTGAGAAAAGCATTGTTTTATGTTCTTCTTTGTTTTAAACTTTGATGTGACATTTTTCAAATTATCCAAACTGGTGAACATCATCAATGTCTAGGATTAAAAAAGAAAATGTGCATATTTGCTTGTATTGGGTAAATCCTGTTAATGGGTTATGAATTTGAAGCAGCTCTTGTCTCCAAATCTACTATCTGCTTAAGAAGATTAAAAATGTTCTTCCTAATCGGAGTTACGAGTGCTGATACATGTTTGACTGTAGCACATGACTTTTAGGTGATGGATGGGTAGGTAGAAATGGTCTTATTTATCATTTTATGAAAATATCCTAGAACAAAATGTCATTGCTATTGTCCCAATAAGATAAAAATCATAGGGGCGACGTGGCACAGAGGTTAGGGAGTTCGTCTTGCAATTGGAGGGTTGCCAGTTCGATCCCCCGCACTGACTGTCTCTGTTGTTGTGTCCTTGGGCAAGACACTTCACCCGCATTGCCTGCGGACGGTGGTCAGAGGGCCCGGTGGCGCTGGTGTCTGGCAGCCTCACCTCTGTCAGTCTGCCCCAGGGCAGCTGTAGCTACTAACACAGCTCACCACCGTCAGGATGTGTATGGGTGAATGAATGAACTGTAGTGTAAAGTGCTTTGGAGGTCGTCAAGACTAGTTAAAGCGCTATACAAGTACAAGCCATTTACCATTTATTTACTTGTAAATTACACAAAGTGGACCTCTGAAAAACACTCACGTTTTTTCTCCTTCGCCTAAGGTAAGATGCTTCTGATGCTGTCTCAGGTTCAGGAGTGGGTTGATGGAGGGAATCTGACAGAAGCAGTCCAGGCCCTGAATATGTCTTTGTGTCGTGGCTCTTGAAGCTCGAACTAGTGGTGCAGTCCACACCTTGCGAATCTCCGTTAAATTCATGAGTCAGTTTGCTTCATGACCCAACCTACACTGCAGTTATGCCAGTTGCTTGTCTATGGGGAGCAGAATTCCTATACTTTTGCACCTTTTTATGTTAGCATGCATGGTAGCAGCCAGCTTCTTTTGCTTTGATTGTATAGACCATTACAGCAGTTCTAGTATAAGATATAGAAATATATATATATATTTTTTGCTCTTGTGTAATATTCCAATTTTACATCAGTTTTACATTTTGAATTCAATTACTAAATTAGATTCACGGTCCAGTGATATAATTTATTAAAATGTATTAAACCTTTGTGAAGATCAACAAATAACATTTGCACATTTGTTTGGAGGCAATTCAATTAATTACCATCTAATTTAGAACAGATTACTGGATCAATGTGTGCTTCTGTGCTCTGTCTTGTTGTGTCTCTGCTCTGTCTGCTGTAACCCCCCCAGTCGGTCGAGGCAGATGACCGTTCATACTGAGCCCGGTTCTGCTGGAGGTTTTTCCTTTCCGCTAATGGGTGGTTTTTCTTTCCACTGTCGCTTCATGCTTGCTCAGTAGGGATTGCTGCAAAGCCATGGACAATGCAGACGACTCTCCCTGTAGCTCTACGCTTCTCCAGGACTGAATGCTGCTTGTCGGGACTTTGAAGCAATCAACTTTTGACTTTGTAAAGTGGCTCGAGATGACATGTTTCATGAATTGGCGCTATATAAATAAAATTGAATTGAATTGAATTCTAGTGACGCAAAATGCGCAATGTTGGCAAATAAAGCAATACGAAACCTGCGATGGATGCGAACCGACAGTTCTTGCAGTTGAAAAAACTGAACTTTTGTGTCTTGTCGCGTCATCAGGAACTGGATGTGACTGTGATGTGGTGTGAAGGACTGCAGCGGAGATTGAGCTGTTTTCATTCAACATGGAAGACAAGATGATAGTGACGGTCTGCGATCGGCCTGAGTTGTATGACTCAACCAATCATTACTACCGAGACAAGTCCAGAAAGGAGCAAGCCTGGAGAAAAGTCAATGGCGAGGCTGGAGGGGCAGGGAAGTGAAAGCGTCACTAGATAATGCCATTGTACTGCTGCATTTCTGGCTTGTTGCCTGCTGTGCGAACGGCCGGCGATAATGTCAGGCGAGTGATGGCAAGCAAAAGTGCTGACCTTGTCGCGCCAATGTGAATGCACCTCTAGGGTTGGTGCTTGTTTAAAAATCTCTAATAAAAAAAGGATGTATCTTCATCCTAGAATGTTAAATATCAGAATGAGAAATCAGACATTTCTGGCATTTTTAGAAAAAACAATGCAGAGATATTTCTGCAAAGGAAAGGGAGCAGAACAAGCCACATGTGTACATCATGTTAAGAATTATTGTAAAAAAAACTTTTAGGAATTTGATCAGCTGGGAAAGGCGTTTTAATGAATACCTACCCTTCCATTGCCACAATTCACTGAAATAAAAATTTTCAGGTGTAAAGAAGACTGGAAGAGAGCTAACTATGCTCTGATTTGAAGTTTTCATAATTTGAAGTGAGCATAGATGGTTATAAGAAATGACCTTCATCCAGAGTGATTTATTGAGTTGTCAGGACTCTTGAAAACCTATATTTAATATTATGTAAATGACACCTGAGCTGATAATAGACTGCAGCCTGTGATCAAGAGGTTGATTATTATAATCTGATGGTGTTGTAACGCTCTTCCTCTTTAGTCTTGATACACCCTGGCTAGTTCTTCTTGGATACATCTCTGCTCAGTCTTCCAGAGATTGTAAAATCAGTATTCATCATCACATTTTTGCTGAAGCCTTGTCTTTAAGATGAGAGTCATCTTTCATCTTTACACCCAGATGACAGCAGGGTGCCAAGAGGATAGAGCATGATTTCAGCTGAGACTCAGACTGTCTGACCTGTGGATCTAACCATGGATGAATAACATTTTTTTTTTTTTTTTTTAGTCAGAGGGCTATAAATTTGAGGCATAATTTTCTGAAAGTTTACAAATAACTGAACGACCAAACCGGTCATTTTTCAGGCACTGATGTTGCAGATTCTGTTTAACAGCTTTGTCTATGATCATTGTTAACTAAAGAAGTTTAAAGGTGGCCTATTATGCAAGGGTTACTTTTGCGCATTTTCGTATTTCCATTTGGGTCTCCACTGCTTCTAGAAACGGTCCAAGTGCAAAAGAAAACCCATCCAGCCATTTTTTTGTCAATAAATAAATGTTTTGGTGGTGCCTGGAAACCGAGCTGTTTCAAAAACCTCCCGATTATTATGTTGCAATTGGCGGACACTGCACCTCTACTAGGAACCCAAGCAGATCTCTACCCACTTAAACAGCTAGCATTACCGCTGTACAATGATTGGCTGTTCGACTTGATCATGACTTGTCATTTAGCACAAGCTAACGCTAACAATAGGCTATTGATAGCCCTCTGTCCATTTAACAGGTTACCACTCAGAAGGTGTTGCCACATCCTTGTTGGTTGTACAGGAGGCTTTACTTCTTTTGCTTCGGGCTTCCACTCAGGATTTGAGATGTACTGTTGTACCATTGTGCATCTGTTTGTGGCCATTTTCACATAAATAAAGCGCAGTGTAAACATTGAGTTGGAGGGTGCAGCCAGCTAGAGCTTATTTGCATAAAAGTGACAGAGCCCTAAAACAGCTCATTTTGAAAGAAGCTCAAAATAGGGGGAACTGCGGAGGTGAAATCTCATTTTCTTTGAACAATTTTGTGCAAACAATAGCCCCTTTTCCATCGCAAGCCCCAGGATTTAAAGCCCCAGGTTTTGGTTTCCTGGGGTAAACCAAAGTCTGGGGCTTTTGGGTTTTTGTATTTGGACTTGCTAAGGGCTATTTATGTAAAACGGGTTATGACATCTGCGCAGATTTGGCTCCGCTTTATGCTCCTCCTGCCGTGGAAGAAAAACTGAGCTGGCTTGTTCTGATCTGATATAGGTTATAAAATACAGTGCGGCAATCTGTGGTTTGGAAATAGTAAAAGAGTTCACAATCCACCAAGTTCAGATGACAGGGTTTACTCTAGATTTATTTTAAACCGTGGTGGTGTTTATTTTATTTTATTTTTTTTTTTGGGGGGGGGGGGTGATGTCATTGTCTAATTTGAATATTTGTTCATAAATTTGTGACCCAGGCTGTAGGGATAAGAAGCTTTTTCAAAGACAAAAAGGTGATTAAAAAAGTGATTAAATGTGTTTGGAACTACAAATGACCTTTATGAAAGGATCTATGTATTTTAATAAATGGCCGGTATCTACATAAAACAAGCATCACCAGAAAGACAGATATTAGAGGCACACAAAGTGAATAAGTGATTGAAGCTGTGTGTGAATCAAATTCAGGGAATTTTACAGTGCAACAATTTAAGAGACAAAAAAAAAAGACTACTTTAAAAACTACATTAACATCATATTTATTTCTTGCTTTGTAATCCATGGGGGGATCACCAGCACTTTTGTGCGTGCATTATTCATTTTTAGTGTGGGTCTCCTATCTGCTCTCCTTCTCTGACTGTATGTGGTGCTTTCAGGATGATGCAGCAACAGCTGTGGCGTACTTGTGAGACAGCGCTGAGGGAAGTGGGAATGGGCTCAGCTCTCGCTGCTGCTTCAATCCAGTGACTCCAGAATGATTGGTGGTTTCACGTAAAGTCGCCACTAACACAGACAAAGTCAATAGACTTGTTGCTAGTCGTTTTTTAAAAGAAAGTTTCTTGAGGGGTCTGAAATGTTGCTAAATATAGCAGCAAATATGTAAAATGAGCAACACAGGACTGTCATCTCTAGTTTTCCTTCCCTCCTGAGAGCAGTGCAGCACAGTAGAAACTAGCAGCTTCACAACTAGACAGGAAATTGCAGGCGGTGTTGGTTTTTCAAAATAAAGTACATTTAACGTTTCATAATGTTTAAACTCTAATTATGGTTAGTATAAGTGCACAAATATAGTCTATGATAGATCTATCTCTCTCTCTCTCTCTCTCTATCTGTCTATCTATCTATCTAGATGTATATGTATGTGTGTGTGTGTGTGTATATATATATATATATATATATATATATATATATATATATATATATATATATATATATATATATATATATATATATATATATATATATATATATATATACTATACAATTTATTTATTTATTTAAATATATATATCTTTTGAAACTTCATTCTGAAGGTGTGGAGGCTTTTATTATGCCATAGTGGAAACCCGGGATGAAGAGTCGGTCTTAGGGAAATGTGTGTTATCTGTGCACAACGAAAATAAAAAGGCTCCGTCGGATCATTAATACCAAAATATATGTGTAATTACAAAACTGTGGCAAAAACATTTAGAATTAACTTGAAATGCCAAAAACCTCTAGCCCAGATTTTGACATTTGATATCAGGTACTTGCCGATTTTCCCCACTGTTATGGGAGTTCTGAACAGATAACTGACTTCCCTGAGATTTACTGAAGAAGGAGACGTGGAGTGTTACTGTTCCAGCACTTTATTGAGAAACAGAGCAGAGCAACACATGGACAAAGTATTCGCACCGCGCGGCTGCAGCCTAGCGTCTGCCCCTGTTTCTGCCCGACCTCGCTTTCGGCTCTCCCTAATACTGCACCGTGGCCTTGGCAGGAGATAAAGCAAAGACAGCCCATCCTAGACAGTCGTCAGCCATACAGTGTTATGCTGCAGCATTCGGCCTTGCACTCAGTATCAGTGGATTACATACACAGACATCTCGTCTCCTGGCTCTGTGTCCGAGAGGCAACAGGTCACTTTGACTGTAGGGCAAAGATTAATACAACATTCCACCCCTTGATCGCATAGAATATGTATAATCTATGTGATCACCTACAAATCAAAAACAAGATGACTCGTGACATGAACATGCAAGTACAAATCATGTGTGCTGGAACTTCAGTTGTGATTAACATGAATGCTTCGGAGAGTTTTAACACACAAGATCAAAGTTTAGCATTTGCCTACAATTCTGGAGCACAAACTTAGTAAACGTTTCATATTGTCTTCTGCTCCTGATAATTCCAAGCTGAATTAAAATTGGCTCATAATCATGATAAACTGACAGCACAGATGAAGCTTGGAAGTGTACTTTCTCACCTAAACACATCTCAAAATAACTTTTTGTGATAAATTAAGCTTATAAAATCCATAGGTTTGTAAACTCCTCATCTCCTTACTGCTCCTTACACCCTCCTTGTGGCGGACAGTTTTTTTTGCTGGGCGCAACCTCGCCCCTCAAGCCCCGGGAAAGCAGAGCAAAGCACTGGGTTGCTTGAGGGACAAAAGCACCAGTAAAGTTAAATTAGTCGGGTAAATGTTTATGGAGACACTACCCGGGATTTCAAAAGCCTAAGGCTTCTCAAAAGCCCCAGGGGCTAATGTAAAGAACATGTTTTATAAAGTCAAAGACCTATGCTAGCTTGTTTAAAAGGAAGTGTAATAGACAGTTGTTTTGTGTACAATAATCTGTGACAGCTGAATCGGCAGAGTAACAATTCAAAATTCACCAAATTGTTATACAGATTATCATGCTCACACAGTATGCAGTGAAAAGGATGTACTCCCTTACATATTTCTTTTAAAACAATTTTATTCAAGGGAAAAGTTTTAACAAGGGGGCAATTACTTTTTAACATAGGGCTGAAATGGTTTGAATAGCTGTTTTTACCTTAATAAATAAAATTGTAATTTCAAAAATGTGTAGTATTTACTCAGGGTAACTTAAAAGATGGCTTTTCAGATGTCTGTAAAAGGGCAAATAGTGTTTCACCGTAACAAAATATTGATAATATATCTTTCTCTACCGGATTTTGGCTGCAAGTGTTTATACACAACCCTTAGCAGCTTGCATCCTATAAATAAGAGTTATGCATTGCATAATAATATTCTGAGGATTGATCTTTTGCCATATTTAGTAAATATTTGATTTTGTTGTTTCCCCCCTCAAACTATCAGAATCACTCTTAATGGGAATGTGACCCATTTCTTTAGGTTATCAAGAATTTTCACATTCAGACCTGAACCTCCAAAAGCATTTAAAGACAGTTACAAGGTCGGCTTTCTTCCACCTGAAGAACATTTCCAGGGTTAAAGGACTAATGTCTCAGCAGGATCTGGTCCATGCGTTTATCTTTAGTCAAAATGATTACTGCAACGGTGTTTTCACAGGTCTGCCTAAAAAGTGGATCAGACAGCTGCAGCTGATCCATAACACTGCTGCCCATGTCCTCACTAAGACTAAGAAAGTAGAGAACATCACTCCAGTTCTAAAGTCCTTACACTGGCTCACTTTAAAATATTTCTGTTAGTCTATAAATCACTCAATAGCTTAACACCTAAATACATTACAGACTTGTTATCAGTGTATCAACCCTCCAGACCACTAAGGTCATCTGGCTCCAGCCTACTCTGCATACCTAGAACCAGAACCAAACACGGAGATGCAGCATTTAGTTCCTATCCTCCACTTATCTGGAACAAACTTCCTGTAAAGTGCTGAAAGCCTGAGTTATTTTAAGTCAAGAGTAAAAACACATTTGTTTAGGATTGACTTTGACCGTTCTAGTCAAACTATTTTACTGAAACATCACTTGTTTAAGTTTGTAGTCCAACTGTTTTTAATATGTGCTTTTAGTTTCTATTTTTCCATGTTTTATTTTGTTTCATTTTTTTTCTACATTTTATTCCAACTTGCTTTACTCTGTTTTTATTTTCCTTTGTTTTAGTCATGTAAAGTACTTTGTGTTGTCTTTGTACTGAAATGTGCTATATAAATAAATGTGCTTGCCTTGCCTATATAATCTGCTTGAATATTATGTAAAACATGAGGCAAAGTTGCAGCAGCAATAAACACATATTAAATTTAGGATTTTCTTTTATAAACATTTGAGGGAATTGTTTTGATCGTTTTTAAAAAAAACACAAAAAGGCGTTTGTAGGGATAACTTATATTAATGAATTACCCGAGGATGCATTTTGAATATTGTAGACTTCATACCTGCTGTGGTCAATGCATTGTATAATTCTTTGTATCAAATCACTGAAATAGTCATTCAGTGTGTACAGTTTTTAAAGTTTTATAGTCTATATAGACTAAGTAATAATTTTGAAAATCTAAATCATTCTACATTTGCAAATGTTCATTAACATATTGCATTATCTGCAAATATCCCCCAATTTTTATACACATAAAAGTCAAACCTTTCACAAATATATTTTTTAAAGGTTTTAACAGTAATCAGGCAGGAGATGAGCAGAAAGAGAAGGGGGGCTTAGCAAAGGTCCCAAGGTCAGGAATCAAAACCCAGACAGCTGTATTGAGGAATAATAGCCTCCAGTATGTGAATTCCCTCCTCTGGGATTAATAAAGTATCTTTTTATTGATATTTGGTATTGTTATGGTATAGGAGTTGCATGGTACATGAGAGGAAAGACTTAGCACGGGTGGTGAGGACAGTACAGGGGCTTGTGGGATGCTGTTTACAAGCTCTGGACACGGTTTATGCTACATGACTCCAGAGAAGGGCCAGATGTATTGTCACAAATTCCACCCACCCACTTCCATAAGCTAAACTGTGCAGATTGTACAGTTCTGTAAATTGAAAGTTTAAAATTATTGTACAGTATTTACTGTGAACATGATTTCATTGATGTTAAATAACAATCGTTTCTTGTTTTACCGTCCTAATTTATGTAAATTTTCACCCCCATGAATGAGATAATTGTTTTAGAGAATTTTTTTTTTTTTTACTTAAAATTCAAAGCTTTCCTCAGAATTTGGTTTAGTTACATTTTAAACCGTATGACGGATCAAACATGCTGGATGTCCCTCCCCCATGCTTTTAAAAATATTTTGCTGCCGCTTTGACCCATTCCTACATCACAAAAAATCAGATGTTCCAGATGTAAAACTTACAATTCTAGTCACTGCTGCATCAACCTGCTGTTTTGTTAACCGTGTTTGTGGGCCAACTCTTGGAACATACCTAACTTTGACTTTTAGCTGTCTGGAACAAGTGGTCTTTAGATCTGCATCATTAAAACTTATTGAATTTCAGAAGAATAGCCTAACTAAGGGCAGTGTCACTGACTGCTCAGCAGCAGAGACGGATACAGTATGTGAACACGGTGAAGGAAGGCAGGCAGCAGTGTCAGGAAAGAAGAAAATGACACGCTCAACTGAGTAATGTTTCATGCGTTTGTGAAGAGCTGGTGAGACACTGACAGAGTGAAAAATGAAACACCCTAAACACAGAACCACAGGGAGAGTGGAAAAACATACCAACAGATCAGGAAATAATAACATCAGTTGTATGCTAGAGAAATGGGTAATATGATGATTGATTATCCTTAAAGAGAAATAGGATTTCTTCCGGTTTTATAAAAGTTGTGGGTTTTTAGTCCTTGTCATGAGATAATTACTTTAAACATTTACAGGGGATTATAATGTGTTTATGTAAATGTCCCCACCAAGAACTACTTGCCTCACAAACCACAACAGGCTCCCTCAGCTCCTCTCATTCAAACCTACTTCAAATACCCAGAACAAGATTGAGCACTATGGGGGACACAACTTTTTGTGGAGTGCCCTCCCTCACACTTTGAGGGCACCACAATCCACAGATGGCTTTAAAAAAGGGACTAGAAACATTTCTTTTTAGTAAAGCATTTTAGTCTTTTTTTTATAGTGTGTTAATATTTTAACCTTTTATTTTTATTCAAATATTTCTTGTTAAACTCCCGAATGCACTTTAAGGTTTTGATCATGTACAGTGCAGTACAAATGTATTATTCTCTATTATTTGAGTCAGCATGTAGTGCTGGTTTCTTCAGTGGCAAGCAATCTTAGCCAAACACCAATCACAAGTAATTTATCCAACAGAGACTGTAAAAGGTATCACTTAAGAAATATTTCAGCAGGAAGTAGATTTTTTTTTCCAACATGTGACTCATTCATTTATGTGAAAATAGATTTATAAGGTTGTTGTCTAAATTTCCTAGATTTAAATGCACGGAGCAACCACTCTGGGAGATGTAGTCTAACAAGCCCTGTGTCATCAGTGACAGACAATTAAACCGTCACTTCTGTTTTAAAATCTTTATTTTCAAACATGGCTCCCTGGATTCTTAGTATTTTACATTAAAACCTTTTACTTAATATTAATGTCAGCAGGGCATAAAGGAGGCAGGAGATGGTGAGACGTATAAAGAAGGTGGCTGAAAAATCTCAGTATTCAGATGAGAAAGAGGAGCTGTCACTGAAAGCAAATGTATTTTCTCTTTTAGTTTCTTCATTTCAGTATCAAACCAGATCTAAAAATAAATTTATGACACCTTCGAAAAATACCATCTCTGAAGACAGAAAAAAAAACCCATCATTACATTAGAGACCGTTACTTAGTAGAAATGTTCAGCTTGTGCAATTTGAGTCAAGCACAAAAATCAGGAGAGATGTGGCAATGTTGTTGTTCAGGTATGAAGCACGGCGTATGCTGCTCTGGCAAAAAATAATTATGTATACATTATACTTGTTTTTCTTCTAGTATAGTAGCTAGACTGTTAATTAGATGCTTTAGTTTCCGGTGTTTATCCTTCAAGGCAATACCTGTCCCATTCTTCATTCTGCCCTGGAGAGCGCTTCTGTCCTTCCCATTAAAAATCACAAACCCTATAAGCTTCACTGAAAGGTGTGAAACACCAATGGCTGCTGGTTTTTGCACATGGATGACTGCAAAATTGAATCATCCAAATGCAGCACCTCACCTAGACATCATGACATCACAGAGTGCAGCTGGATTACAGCAATCTATAGCTAGATGTCTGACATCAAGTTGAATAGAACTGGGAAAATACTACATCACTCTCACAGGAGCTGGGCGTAAAAGGCAAGGGTTGTTTAACAATACGCTTTGCCGTAGTTGTTAAACGCCTATGATATTTTGTTATGCTTTTTGCCCTGTTCAGTAGTTCCAACGTGTTTATGACGAAAGTGATTCGGTTTCCTACTACTGCTGTTAATCAAGAATCAAGACTTTTTTATTGTCACCATGTTTTACCGTGGTCAAATTAGCTTTTGAGACAGACACCAGCTTAAGATACACTCTACAGTTTTTTTTATTTTTTATTTTTTATTTAGGGCGACCTGTCCAGGGTGTACCCCACCTCTCGCCCAGTGTACGCTGAAGATAGGCACCAGCACCCCACGACCCCATGAGGGATAAAGCGGATCAGAAAATGGATGGATGGATGGATTTTTATTTAGAACATTTAGTTTTTTCTTACATTTTAACTGGTTAAACAACACACACGCTGCACTCTTCCTGCAGAGCTCGATCTATAACTTAAAAAAATAATAAAAGAATACACATTCACTTGGAATATTTTTTAGTACAAAACCAAATCTTACCTAAAACATAACCTCTCTGGTAAACATAGTGATTTCCTCCCTGGAGTCTCAGAGCACGTGCGTCATTACTCGATAATGATTTCTCGACTGTGGCCAGTTATTGACTTCATCTTTGTGTGTGTTAGGTGGTTTCAGACTTGGTCAAATATGTTCACAGTATAACCAGAGGTACTACAAGCAATTATAAAAATGGAAAGCTAATGCAGAGAAACCCACATGAGAGCAAAGACACAATTGTCGATGTGTGCAGAGGCACTGCAATTATTATTAATATTTTTTAATTCTTACCCATGATTCATCAATACAATGATTAACAACTGTCATAACACTAAGGGAGCAAAATATATATATTTTTTTATCAATGACTAGCATAACTCATTTGTTTGAAACAGCTTGGTACATGACTAATAGCTACACAATCATTTGCAAATTTAAGAATTGATTTTTTCTTATGTAATGTTCTTAGACTACCACTGAGGTAAAATAAACCTCCTAAACACCAGACCAACAATGTTACAATTGTTTAATTGTTAAATTAACATTTAACAATTTTAATTCTATAAATATGCCACATTGTCTTTGTTAACTACATTATGATTTCCAGAGGTGGGTAGTAACTAGTTCCATTTACCAGAGTAACCTTTTTAAAAACCAGAATAGTTTTACTATACTTTTTACTGACCTATACACTTACTTTTAATTGGGTAATTTTATTCTTAAGTGAGAACAATTATGATTACCACCTCTAGTTCACTTCACTGAATGAACAACCACATATGCACCAAACATGGCCACAAACTTACATTGCGTATGTTAAAATGAGATCTCATGTTTGTACACAAAGTTCCTTCTTCTAATGTTACTTTCTGAGTAACATTAGGGCTTGAGCATGCTGTGCCATTTGGAAGTCCAGTGAAAATGCAGTAAATAATATATATTTTCACGGCAAGTACCTTCGCATTATCTTAGCGTATAAACATTGCTTACAATAAGTACTGGTTTCAGTAGCTTTATGTTGTGGGAAAATGTTATTTGGAAATGTTTTCTTCCTATATTTATTGTACAATGTTTAATGTTTTTACTCCTTTTTACTCATTCAAGTTTTTACTTCTTGAGTAAAAATATATTGATGTAACCAGGGCTAAAACTATTTCTAAAATGATTGAAGGATGCTGATTGCTAAAATTCCTTCGTGAAATTCTGTTAAACTATTCAGCTCACTGTGTTGCACTCTCACTATTCAGCTGTCACTTCTGCTAATGATGGTCCGTGCTGCTGATACATGGATGTCGTGTGAGGTTATCAGCTGAGGGCAAAACAAAGCGCAGAGAAAACAAAGTATCAAAAAGTGTTGGTTAACTTAAAACTGAAACTTTAAAAGCGTGTTTTGGTCATTTGTGCAATAAAAAGTTTGATTTAAAATATAAAAGGTACGAACGGTTTTGTAACAGAATAATTCGCAAAATTAGGCAATTATGAGGCTTCTCATAAAAACACTGAATCCAAAAAGGTTTTGAATACCATTAATTCTTTTTCAAAGGTAAAATGTATGCTAAAGATTTTAAGACAAAGACAGAAGAGTCAAGCTTCCCTTCGCTGTCATAGAATTTCCTGAATATATAATTTGTGTAATCAATATTAAAGAGAGCTAATGTTTGATAATTTAGTTTCCATGTTCTGTGCTAGAGTTGATTACACTTTGAGATGTTTACTTTAAAAATTCAAGCAAAATGTTTTTCTTTTATATCTATAGAGGTGTTAAAAGCATGATTTAGTTTGTATGAATGTGCCTGTGGATGTTTTGATTTCTTGGTTTGTGTGAACCTAGGTTAAGTAATATCCCTAAATAAAATAAATTATAGAAATGTTATTTCTCAGTAAAGGTCATTTATACTGAAAGCAAAGCTTAATCTAGTTTAATGGAATACGTGTACCTCGCCTGGGCTAAACAAAAGGTTGATATGAGATTATGAGATTATGTTCCTGCTTCAAAACAAGAACTTCTATATGTTTGGTGTTGCGTGGACACAATGAGCAGTATGCACCTTGTTTTCGCATGACTGCTTTTCCCATTAACGTGTAACCAACACAATGAGGTAGGACAAATGAATATGGCTCTGTGTAAATTGATTCTGCCTCCTACATGTTCAGACTGTTCATTAATTCTTATCAAATTTACCCAGAGGTTAAAACCAGGCTGCGTCTTTAGTTCCTAACATTTTAGTTCATCAGCCCACTAATCACACAGATCATTGTAGCTGTCATTATCTTGATTTTGACCTGTGATGCTCTACTATGAATAGGGCTTTGGTTTGTTACTCATTTACATTAATGGCTACTGTGGTTTATCTCCTCTGAAAGTGGAATATAGTGCATGAGATCAATGTTGCCAACATGTCTCATTGCACATTGGGAGACCATCTCACCTCCTTAAACATAAATGCTGCCTCTCACTCAGATCCTGTAAGCATAATAAATGCAAAAAAAAAAAAAAGCATTTTCCTGAAGATGTTGTATTGCAAAAGTATTTTTTGTTATGCTTTTGCTCTGAAAATAGAGTGGCCTAGAGTATTGAGCTATAGCTCCCAATTAAATTAATCATAGATAGATTTCTGTGTGCCTCTAAGCTTCCCCTTTTCTCCATTGAATGCAAATTTTGCCACATTTTAAGCTCCTTCTGTTAGATATCAGCATAATATTCTTTTATTTGTAACAACCATGACCAGTACTATTATGTTTCAAAAGCACTGATTTGTGGTTAATCCTCAATCCCGACATATCCTATTTTACTAACAATGTTTGCTGGGTGGCACCATTTTTGAAACATTCCTATTTCTGCAATGCGTGTGTTACAGGTGGCACTGCAATATATAATTTTTTTTTTTTTATTATTCTATAAGTTGACATGCTGATTAAGGCACATTGGGTCAGTAGCCTTTCAACACCACAGTGTTCGCAGAAATCCAATTATAGAGTTCCACAGACAGAAATAGATACACCATCACAAATAGGCTCTGCAGAGAGTTTATTTCAATGCATTGGTTTAAAGGCTGTGCTTGGAGAACATGGTGCATTTACAGATACAAAGCTGTTAGATAATTTGAAAGCTTGCTGTCAGCAGCCAGACAGAAGGTCTCACCTCTGCTGTGGGAGTAACCAGCTACTCCAGCATGCCTTAGCCTTCTTTCACTGCGTGTAACCATCTGTGCTGATATGTGAGCTTCTAGGTTCCGTACTGGGTTAATTTTAAGTGCTTGTTGGAATTTTACATAATAAATACAGCCTAATTTATTTAGTAATGTTGGCACACCACACTTAACGGTGGTCCTTTATGCAAGGTTTTATGGCTAAACAGAAAAAAAACGTAACATAGTGCACATTTTTTAATTTGGATTTTGGGGACATGGATGAAAGGAGGGCATAAATTGCATTTCTAAATATTTGCCTTACATTTGTAAAACAACAAAATGCTACGGTAATTTTGTCACAGTTTGTTTTATCTGTTTAATTGTAATTTGCAACAGCCGAAGCAGTTCTCATTTGCATTATTGTAGTTATAAAAACAAGTTGTAACTAATTCAGTTGTATTGTTTGGTTAGAATAATTCTCATACTCTGTACATATTAAAAACATTCTAGGCATTGTTTTGAAGGCATACTACATTTTAAATTGCTCATAACATCTAAGGTTGTCTCACCTCCTATAACTTACAGTCTTTTTAATAAGGTTTACCAGAGAAAATGCTAAAGTACCCAGAGTTTTTTCCCCCAGGCATTTCTACCTCTGTGAAGATTACACATTGATGTAGCACTCAGCATCCCTTACATTTTGCTGCAAACTGCCTGTTAGCTGGCTTAAAGAAGTATACTAGAAGAAAATCAAATTTAGCTCTTTGTTAATATCACTGGTCAACAGTCATAGTGTGAAAACTAAAGGATGCAGGCAATCACACTGGTGACTGCAATGTTGTTTGAAAGCTACTGTTGCTACAAGTGGCATGTTTGATTAAAAGCTATCTGCCAGAAAAGACAAACCTACTAAATAACCAGCTAATATCAGTGTTTAGTTTTCAGGTGCTACTCTATCAAGAGCAGAAAACAGCAAAAAAGTTAGAAAATTCTGTTCAGCAAGAACTTTGCAAAATATTTCTGCATACATTTTAGTTTTAACCCTTAATTCCATGATGTAGTGAAACCTTACTTTTAACCTCAGAATTATCATAGGATGAGAATCTTGTTGTGACTAATGCCTGTTGTAGTATCAATGGTCAATTAATTAAATTAAGACTATGTATTAACATAAAATAGATGGTTACCTATCAATCAATTGCCTTTGAATATAATTTCATTGGTATATGTTAAAAGCTATATACCTTAGTTCTTATGTAAAAATAAGGTCAACATAGTAATCTGCTCTAAAAGTTTTGACTTTAGAAAGTGACAAACCTATAGGCATGCCATGTCCAAGATTTTGAACGACATTGCAAAGGTGGGAAATTATCATCTAAGAATGATAATTATGATTTTATTATATAATTCTTCAACAAATAGACAGAATGATTCCAAAGCCATCAACAGTCCTTTCAAATTCAAATATTTCACTCAATGTTTGTCATTGCTTTTAACAATTGCTAACATTTTCTGTCAAACTTTAAGCCTGCTGTTGGCTACTTAAAAATATGACTTGCTGGCTCATGAAAAATGTTGTTCTCTTCCCAGTGTTGGCTCATATGCAATCAAGCCCTTCTCTATATTGGACACGTCTGTTGCCATGGCATTCATCTATGAGGCATGCTCCTTTTATCACAAATTTCATTACTCCACATTCAGCACAATTACCAAACTCATCTTTATGGGTGCAACATCATCTTTGCTACAGATACTTGTTTCTAACATAGGGTCAACATCCTTTACATATTCTTTTTCTCTAAACTTAGTGCTGCCAGGGGCAGTCAGTTGACTAAAAACTAGCTGGTAATAGTGTCTATAGGATATCAGAACTTGTTTTCTTAATTTAGGTAACTTTTGCTCTGTTCTAATGTCTGTGCCTTCTCAATATATGTACTGTTTAAGTTATGATTCTTAATTGAATTTCAAATAGAAGTAGACAAATGTGGATGTAGTCTTCTTTCATTGTTCTATTCATGTTGTACAATACATGTGTTTCTAGTGAAATAGACCCTTGTTATGATGTTTCTATTTGGTACAGTGTCATAAGGCTTAGTAGTCTCCTACTGACTCATTCAAACACATTTCTGTGGCCAAATTTCTCAATATTTGTCTCATCTTATCATAAATGTTTTCACTAGAAATCAATTGAGAAGTCTGTGTAGGCAGCTGCAAATTTATGTGAAACATGAAGGTCTCCTTTTTGCCGCTGGGACACCTCTTTTGGTTGGTCTATACATATATTAAACTTGTTTAAATGGTGACAGTGACACTAGTTTGGCCTTCCAGACCAGTTTTGAGTCATATTATGGATAATAGGGCTATTTTTCCGAGCACCAATATATGCTGGTTTTGGAATGTTTAGGCATGCTAGTATTAAGCATGTAGAATGGCTTTGACACCTCCTATTTAAAAATAAGGAATAAAGCTTAACAGTCTGTACCAGGAAACCAAGCTGTTAAAATGAGCTCCACAAATTCTGACGAGTACATTGGTCAGATATCCAGCCAGAACCACAGCCTGGCTAAATTCCATGGTGACAAGTGTGCGTGGCTTCTCTTCACTTTACTGTCTAAATATTACTGGACGACAGTGGCACAGGAGCTAGGAGTTGGTCCTGTATCTGGTCTGTGCATCGTTACTACTACTTTGCCTGCTGGCGGTGGTCAGAGGGCCCGGTGGCGCCGATTGTATGGCAGCCCTGCTTCTGTCAGTCTTCCCCAGGGCAGCTGTGGCTACAATGTAGTTCACCACTGTCAGTGTGTGAATGGGTAAATTACTGTAGTGTAAAGCCCTTTGGGGTCCTTGGACATGATAAAGCGCTATACAAGTGCAGGCCATTTGCCACTTTTTTGGGGGTATTTTTGCCATTTATATTTGAGCCTATATCAATCATTTTTATTATGTATGGATTGCACAGTGTTTTTCCCTTCTGATAAGTCTTTCTCTTCTGCTACACAGCTTAACTTTAAATTTAGCTTTTTTTCAAAGTGTGTTTTTGTGTTTTTGAAGGTCTCCTCAAGGAATTCTCATTCTTTGTTTTTCCATGGATGTCTTTGATTTGAGTCTGTGTATCCATATAAGTAGTTTGATATAATCATTGCACTGTGAATGAAAACAGCTAATATGCATCTTTAAAAGCTCTACATTTGTATGGAAGTCATGCACACAGTGAGCAGATGAAAACTTTGTATTGCCTCCACACATACTAACTGTTGATACGTACATTTCCCTTTTTTTTAGGAATATTTGTGCACCTTTCCAAAAGTCATAAATGTGGAATTAAATTGTGTTTTAATTGAATCATCACCAGAAAAACAGAACCCTGTGAGTGTTTTGGCTCATTTGGTTGATTTGAAGGGCTGGAACTGTTTCACCAGGGAGTCTGAAATGCTAAGTGTGTATTCAGGATCACGCCTTTCAGGTGTGCTAAGCCTACTGGTTTCATAGATATACAAATGTGGCCTGGAGTGACTTAATAGTTTATTTTCAAAATTACAATGGCTCTTGTGGGTTCAATTTGAAGCCTCCATGCCACCTGTAGATTTTAATGGAGAGAAAGCAAAAGTCGACATTGCACTCCTGCAGTGCACAGTAGGAATCTAGAAAAGCATCAGAGGTGTTGTGAATGTTCTCTCCCAGCCTGCACTTGTACTTTTAATTGAGCACCACCTGAAATGCACAATGTCTGCACCACCACAATGCTAGATTTCAACGGCTTTGTGCAGTAAATTAGGGGAAAAGCAGCAAACAAGTGAACTGGAAGGGAAGACATTGTCAGAGCTGCAAAGGTGCAAAAGATAGACAAAATTACAATCACTGGCACAGTGCTGAACTTTCACAATGTATTGTTATCTGTAATTGTAATGACCTTACCTGAAAAGTGTTGTTCTGATACATGTGAGGAGGAGTGGTGACTCATCTATTTAGCATTTTCTGTAACTGCGCTTATCTCAAAGTGTCTCTGCTTAACAGAACAATTCGTGCTTACCTGTCCCCTGTCTCTGCCTCTGCACTTCTGGATTAACAGAGTTGTGTGGCAGCCAATTCAAACTTTGCTCAGAACAGAGCAGCTCACAACTCAAGACTATTTTGATTGGAAAATTGTGCATGAAAAGTGTTGAGATGAAGCATTTACCACCTTACAGATTTCTTCTGGTTTTGTCATTTTGTCATTCTCAAATGTTTCAAACAAACAAATGGCAACATGAGACAAATATAACCTAAGTAAATACAAAATGAATTTTCAAACAATGCTTTATCAAGAGAAAGAAAAACATCCCAATACGGCATCCATGTATTTGTGGCCTATTGAACGCCATGCTACTGCCTCTCAGTCATATTTGCATCGGGAATTTGACTACATCACTCCAAAACTAGTGTGATTTAGAAGTGGATTTGCTTATATGCTCTGATACATTGTCCTGTTTCATAACCGAGGTGCAGTTAAGCTCAGTGTCACAAACTAATCGCTGGACATTGTTCTTTAGGATTTTCTGGTTGTGAGCTTTATTCATGGTTTAATTAAAAAGTTGTCCAGCTCATAAAGCAGCAAACCAACTTGTTATATTTCTAAAATTCTGTTAGTAACTGGACACACCCCTTCAAAATGTTCCACTTTGTCATCAATGCGCAGAATTTTTTTTTTTCTTGGGGATCCTTCAGATGTTTCATTCTAGGCAGGTCTTTGTGTTCTTTTTAGTCTGCAATGGTTTGCACCTTGGAACTCTCCTATGGAGGCCATTCTTGTAATTTGTTTGTCTTATTGTTGAATCCTGAAGGCTGACCTTAACTGAGGCTTGCCTCTAGTGCCTTAGATGTTGTTCTTGTTTTTTTTTTTTTTTTTTGATGAGTCATTAGCTAGATTTACATGGACAAAAGTAATCGGAATTAAGGGCCGATCAGAATAAAAATGTCATGTAAACAAGCCAATCAGAATCAGATTAAACTCAATCGGAATTAAATTGTATTCTGAATGGGAGGGGTGGATTATGTCGATTGATAATCCACTCCACTGCCCCATGTTCTATATGGATAATGGCTCAGTATGGTACACTGGAGTCAAAACGCCTTAGAATTGCCTTTGTACCCCTTTCCAGACTGATAAATATCAGTAACTTTGTTTCTCATCTGTTCTTGAATTTCTTTAGATTGGGGATTGGTGTGTTGCAGATGTGCTTGACATCTTTGTCATTTGGTCAGAAGGGTTTAAGTTTAGTTAATACCTGATTATACAGTCGGGTTTCCCCCATAAAATGGGGTAATCCTGACGGTAGTTGTCGTGGTGGGTTGCGGGAGACGCACATGGAACTGTGGAACAGAGGTAGGTGCAGAGAATGGGGAATTGGAAGCGCAAGGAGCTTTGCGTGATGCAGCTAGAAGGAGGGGTGCAGCTCATTAACCGTTTACCATAGTGTGTGTCAAGCTAATACCAGTTAGCGTTAGCTAATGTTGACCGGGAGGTTTTCTCCTAGACGAGAACTTTACTGACTGTTTTATGTTGTTCTATGTTGTCTTATGTTAAATGCCTCTCAAGGCATTTAAAATAAACAATTGATGCTTAGCCTGGCAGGGGGGTGAGTTATATTCTGCTGGGGGACACCCTGTACAGATATGGTGGTAATCAGGCCTGGGGGAGGCTAGTGAAACTGAAGTCAGCTTTCTAAAACAAATAATAGGGTTAATCACAGTTGATTCTGGATTTAGGGAGGGCTGCAAGTACTTTTTCACATAACATCTGGTTAGTTTGGATAGATTTGTTCCAGTCGTAAATTAAATCGTCAGAGTACTTTTTTTGTTCTTTCTTGAACATCTGTAAATATCTTGTTTGTTTTTAGGAGCTGTTTCGGTGTTTGACGAAATTAACTCTGCTCAGCTGTAAATATTTCTTGTTTAAAAAAAATCCTACTTTAAAAGAGAAATTACTTCAGGGATTATTATGTGCATCTGAATACAGTAATTACAAAAATAATGTGGCACTGCACTTCCAACACTGAAAGCAGCAGTCTCGTGGTTTATGAACCTAGGAAAGTTATGAAAATCTCTCGTTTTTCCTTTCTTACTTCTTTTTTTCCACCTCCATCTTACTCTTAGCATCTCATATCAGATCATAAAATCTATCAGTATTATCTGCATGATAGCCACAGGGGAACATTCCTTTTTGAAGACAATTTACTCGGAACACTTAAAACAGTAATTGCTATTAAGAAACGGCTGCTTTGGTGGATGTACTAGCTCTCTTGATGGCTGGTTTAAGGCTATATGTTCCCCAGATGTACTTTCCTGATGTTGCTGCAGATGTCAAGGTTCTTTCATCCCCTTTTAGTTGTTTACACACTCATGTCATTTAAAAAACTGTGAAGTCTAGTGAGACTCATACAAGCCTTTGTTGTATAGACTCATTAGAGTCTCCATCCAGTGGAGAAAGTGCCGTAGGAGATGTGTTTCTCTTCAGTGGATCGTGGGAAGACTCTCCTCAGACAAGTCAATGTCTCGCTCACTCTGCTTAGTCAGGCCAAACACACCCGGGGCAGATCACTCTCTGCCTGCATATAAATTAAAGAAGATAGCCTTGTCCATGCTTTATTATCTGCCCTGCTACCGAGTGCTGCCTCAAATTCCTCACTGAGAGGCGGGGCAGAATTCACAGAGGCTAATGACACAAGCGTCAACATCATTCGCTTGCCTCAAGCTGAGGAGAAAAAAATGACCACCGTCGTGAATTTATTGAAAGTGCAGCAAATGAATACTCAGTGATCCGATGTCTTTTTTTCCCAACAAGCTTTTGTTACAGTTCCAGTGCAGCACCTTTGTTTATTCAGCTAAGAAGGAAATGAATGTCCCTGCGTCTTTGTGAAGAAAGAACAAAATGTGAGTCACGCTGATTCATTGGGTTGTCAACAGCTGTCTTTTCCACCTAAGAATTTTTGCAGTTTTTATCTTCACCCAGGGCACTAGCAGTTTAGACATGTTGCAATTACCATTTACAGTAAACCCCAGCAACCTGTGCCTCTCTGAATTTAACACCTGAAGGTGTTTCGTCATCCAAAGACCTGTTTGTTCTGACCCTTTTTAGAATTTTATAATTTGTCAACATTATTAAAACCTTAACACCATGATGGACTGGCAGCCTTTCTAAGGTTATCCCTTTGGAAATACCCAACACTGAACAAGATCAAGCAGGTCCATATAGTATAAGCCTATAATTATTCATATCCCTGATAGATTTAGTATTGAAAAGTATCTAAGTGTAAATGAGAAAGGCATCTCTCAAAAGATGATAAAACAATGTAAAAGGAGTATCAATATTGTTTTCCATTTTTCATTATTCCGTTTAAAAAAATAATAATGGAAAGCATTTTATTGCCAGTACAGCAATCAAACCCTTCAGATTACTGGGGAGCTTTTTTATATTTCCACACCTGTTTTGAGGATTTATTATTATTCAGTGATGTTCTCCATGTGTTTGAGGTTGAAAGGCCTCCTTGCCATTATCCTAATCTTTAGCTACCTCCACACATTTTCAATCAGATTCAAGTCTAGACTCTAGCAGGGTCACTCAAAAACATTAACATTACTTCCAGTCAGAAAGAAAACGTGTAGGTTTAAAAAAAAATAAAATGTCTTAAATATAAAAATAAACAAAATAAAATAATAATAAAAAAATTAAATTAAATAAAATAATAAAAACGTTAAGAATGTCATTTACTGTTGCTCTAGAACCAACTATGTCTTTTTGCCACTGTCATGGCTGAATTTCCCCATTGTAGGACAATAAAGGAGTTTCTTATGTTTTATCCTATGGCATTTTAGAAGATTGCAGAATACAGTGGCCTCTTGAATTAGATAAGCTACACAGTATCATACTGTTAATCTAAATTAAAAAATATTTTTTTGTGTGATATCTGTGGGTTTGTGAAATCGGATAAGTATTATTGAAACACATTTGATGATTTCTAACCATGACCAGAAGAGGAAATAATTTCAAAGGCAAATATTCTTTAACAACAAACCACAATTATAAATTGCAAACTTACATGAACTATTGTTCATGGAAGCCATGACAGGCAACTGATTTTTATTTTATTTTTCCTTCCTTAATCACCCATTTAATTAGACTAACCAAAAGTCAATTTTTGCTGTAATCTTTAAATTTACTAACAGGTGTAAAAGTTTTGTTTCGAGTGACATCTATGATTATTTTTGCCCATCGATGTTTAATCACACTCACATTTTAACAAGTTTTCTTTTTTCTTTTTGCCTTTCATGGTTAAGCAAAGGAATTTTTTATGTAATTATTTACTAAATGTAATTTTTTTTTAAATGAATCTTAACATTTTTGTTCAAATTAAAACTGTTTTTACCAGTCGATCCCTTTGGAGGTCATATGTTATCCAACCTACAAACATTTAGATTATAAGAGATTTTCTTCCATTTGATGCTGCATTTATTTTGATACATCTTGTGATTCTTTCCCATTTAGGTTACTGTGACCACCTGGTCTCAAGCAACCATCAGGCCCAGATGATAATATAATCAAGCAATTACATTTTTGACTAGACAGAAAACCTGTTAGTCATCATCATTGTAAAGCTGAATATGATTAACTTTGACAAACCTTGCTACATTTTGTTATGTATTACTAATTTTTAAATAGTTGAAAGGTTGGACCCCTTGGGTGCTCAGGGAACTCTTGGTTCCTCTCTGATCTTTAGGTTTAGTAGCTTGTAGCACATCCAGCAACAATTGAAAGAAACCTTTTTGCAACACGTCTTTTTGGTCAAACAGCTTTTTTTCCGCAAGCCTTTAATATGCAAAACTCAATACCTTTGGACTTTAAACTGATTCCAAACCGGTGCATTTTCAGATTAAGACTGAATGTCTTAAACTGTCATGATATATCAGTTTCTCAAAGAAGACCAGTCTTGTAGTTATGATTAACAGCCAGCGCATAATAGTTCTACAGCTGTCCTTTTGTTTAATTGTCATCTGTTTTAGGACATTTTAGGAATTGTGGTATGTATGATATTTTATCTTAGTATGCAGTTTTACTGTCTTTTAAAATTCCCACAGTATTAAAGGCCCTTTTAGGGACAGACGTACATTGCAAATTAGCAAATTCTATAAATGTTATAGTATTCAGTATTTCTACTTAAAGGAGCATAGCCTAATTTACAGGATTTTTGCAGACATCTGCCCCCTCTGGCAACAAGTTGGAATGACATCAGTGTTGTGCACATGCATGGTAGAAGAGGAAAAGCATCTGCCACTACGACTCAATAGGTCTTTTGTTTAGAGGCGTAATGTCATCTGAGGAAAGAAAGCTATAAATATTGAAGTTAGCTCACGTTCTCTCGCTAATATGTACGATACACAGCTAAACATTACAATGTCACCAGGTGACTAAACCTATTAGAGCACTGGCTAGATGCATACAACAAATCAATACATGGTTTTATTCTGTTTTTATTTTCTTATGTTTTAATCATGTAAAGCACTTCGCATTGTTCTTATACTGAAATGTGCTAGTCAAATAAACTTGCTTCGTCCTGAAATCCGCCTGCAGTCAGAATAAAGAGAGCAGAACTACACTTTGTTTCCACTTTGCAAATGAATCATTGCAAAGCTGTCGGTGATTTCACCCTACATTATAAAGAGGAAAATAAATATGATAATATATCTTTGGACCGGACCTGTCCTCCACTGCCTCTGCAGCACCGGCTTTGGATGTCGCAGGGTCAGCGCCTTGAGCCACCAGCTCAAACTGATAAGGCTCTGGTCCGCTGGGCTCCAGGAAGAGTCCCTCAACCTCCCGTGACAAAATCAATGGCAAAATCAAACTAGCTGCTGCTTATCCCCACCCACTTTGGCAGAATTTTTCAAATTTGTCTGAGTGCGACTTTATGCTTTTCCATGGGGGCGAGTGACACTTAACATTGTTGAGTACTCAAAGAAAAATCAAATCATATTTCCTCGAAGTTTTTAAAGGAAGATTGGTAAGGAGTATTCATATGTGACAATAAATATTTATAATATACAGTATTTTTGATATTCGCTGACAAATATCTTTTAAATAATTTCTTTTTCTGTTTCACTGCTGGAAATGCAAATATTTAAAGAAAATGAGCTGCCACAAGGACATTGAATACATTACTCCTTCTTGGGGAGAGATATTTATAAGAAATAACAGTTGTACGCCATGTACAATGCAGACGACTCTCCCTGTGGCTCTACGGTTTCCCAGGAGTGAATGCTGCTTGTCGGGACTTTGATGTAATCAACTGGTTTCCTTATATAGGACATTTTTTGACCAATCTGTATAATCTGACCCAATCTGTATAATTTGATTGAACTTAATTTTGTAAAGTGCCTTGAGATGACATGTTTCATGATTTGGCGCTATATAAATAAAATTTAATTGAAAAAAAAAATATTTAATTGAACAGTTCTTACAATAAAATTATATTACATGCAATGTTTGCCATTGAAGCCATCACAAAATCCAGAGCAAGAAATACTTTTTAGACATTACAAGTCGTAATCAAAGCATCTGGTTTAACTGCAGCTACCTTAGTCCTGCAAGGCCTTAATTACAGGCTGCCTGCATGCATCCATTCGAAACCATCATTACCCACAGCATTCAGTCAGGGCAACACAGCGTCATATCAAGTCAAATTGCATCCTGCTGGGCATCTTAAAGCTCTTACCATCTTGAGCCTAAATTGAGGAATTTGCATTGTTAGTATCATGTAACTTCTGATACTTATCAAAACTACCAACACTATTAATTATAACATAGCAAATGGAAAACTAATAACCACTGTACTATAATGGAATATACTATAATCTAACTATTGATATTTATGCTTCTTCCTTCCTTCTTGTCTGCTGATCAGTTATGATATCTCATTATTTGCTTTATGTCTGAAACTTGAAAATTGTTTAAACGCTTAGTGTGACCTAGAAATCTCTTTTCATACAGATAAGTGTTACTTACACATCAGGCTAAAGTGGCTATTTTGCAAATGCGGAGCAGTTTTCTGACTTAACAAAGGTTGTTTTATGTTTTCTGTGGTTGCTATGATCGGCAAATGCTTTTAGGCATTTAGCTAACTTTATAATAAATTACATCTGCTGGTGCTCAAATTTCATACCTATTCTCCCGTGACTCAAGAGGACAGGATGCAAACACTTACGATAACAACAGTATCATCACTGAAAGAGTTGGATGTCGACACCCAAGTAATGATCCCGGTGGATTTTGTCTGAAAACTTGCCAACATCTTGGTACAGACCAATCTGGAACTGGTGCGTATTATGCATTGATTTACAATATTGATGCAGACTGAAGTCTAAAACTAGTAGAGATGTAACCAAATCTTGTCGACCGAGATCTCATGTAATTAAACCATCTTGGTATTTCACATCATATTGAATTTTTTCTCCTGAAATTATGGAGTTGCTCTGTAATCATGACCTTCTGGTATAATAAATAGCCACAGCTATTGTTATGAGCCCCATATATAAAAGATGGGTGCTATAAGCTTGACACTGTTGACATTTATATTAGGACTCATATTTTGGAGAGAGCTAGGAAGTAGTCCTTAACAAAAACTTAGACCTAAAAACAACTTAGACCATAGACCTGTTATAGTTTGACACTTGGTGTCAAACTATAACAGAAGATGCCTTGCAACATGTACTATGTCCCATTCCAAACATGATTGTTAAATAAAATACTCCTGTTTTCAGAAATGTGTGGGTGAATTAAAAAAGAAAAAACGTTTTTAAAATGTTGTTTTGAGATTTTTTGTTGTTTTTCATTGTTGTTGTTTATGTCGTCGTTTTTTGTTGAGTTTTTCTTTTATTTTTGGGAACACAAAATGGGGAACATTTTCATTGATTTTGTTTGTTTTTGGACAATGTTAGAATTAGACACCTAACAAACCCAAGAAAATAAAGTTGACTAATCGAACTTGGATTAAATTTCTCTCCCCTGCTTGGAGATTCTATTAAGCATATATTGTGGTTTGTCAAACCTTTACTCTTTTTGTTTGAAAAATAAAGGATAGTCTTTGTTTTCTATAAACATTGCTAAAATATGGTTTTGTCTTGTTCTTGTGAACCCAATTTTGTGTACAGTCTGGTCTCATGGGCTAGATGTATCATTACACACATAATAGTTGGTTAGTTTTCTGGGTATTGGATTTGTCAGTCTTTTGACTGATCGATTTTTTTTTTTCTCTTACAAAAACACACAATGTCATTTCAAATATTTGCCTGCAGTGTGATTAAATACCAGAAACAAAAGATAGTGTTACTATTTTTCATTTTATTTCTTTACATTTAACGCTGACAGTTTTCACAATTTCAAATGTTGTGAGAGATGTAAGTGTTGTAGGATTCTGTGAAATATATTAGATCTGGCTGAGACTGCTATGATTAAGCAAATTTCTCTGTGATCAACAGGAATTTACTGTTCTCTGCTCCAGAGAAATTGTAGAGAAGCAGTAAGGCCACCCATGAGCTGCTTATACATGTGCTATATCTTGTTTTGAGATTTATGACTTAGACATTGAAGTTTCACGACATCAAGTGACTAACAAATAAAAGCAGAATACTAAAGTATGTTTCTATTAGACAAGTTGCCCTCCATTTGAAATAGTTGGCAATGTTGTCTTTAAGTCCAACAACAGCAGATATATAACTCTTCAGACCCTGTTCTTGTCGCTCTTCTGTTTATTTCTCTGGATTTGCCGAAGCATTATTTTTAGTCTTTTATTGGCTCTGAATGGGTTTAATGCAAATACATTTTTACCCATCTATAACCATTTCTACATCTGTGCTAGGTTTGCTAATCTAAATTGCTAGTGGAGACACCAATACAAGAGCTTTAAAATGTAGAGCAGAATATCAGCCTTGGCTGTTTCATTATCCTAATGAACTCATTATGGGTCTGATAATTGTCCTCTGTTGGCAACACTGATTGGAAGCTGTTGGCAAGTAATATTTCACAATGAGTTTGTTTTCAGTTTGTGTGTTTGTTCATGCACCAAGGTTTCTCTGAACCTTTCTTTTCAGCCCCCCCGACCAAAGATGTTGTGATTACAGTTTCATTACAGCTGTTTTCATCTGCTTGATCGGGTCATTTTACATTTTTATTGTTAAAAGGGGGGTAAGCATGAGTTAAGTGCAACAAGTGAAGAAAAGTTTATTTAATAAGCACCTTTCACAGACACAAAGCACTGTACAACTTAAGTCCCATTTAAGTTACACAAACAAGGATAAAATTAAGTATAAACGTATTAAATAAAATCATAACAAAAGCCTGGCAGAACAAAACAGTTTTTAGTTGTTTTGTTTTTAAAATCAAGGGGAAATGAAATGTAAAGGTAATCTAGGCCATCTTCTCACATCCAATTTGGAAAACTAAAGTTGTCATGGTTGTCGAGTTCAATTGGGTATTCGAGTAAAAACAAAAAAGACAGTTTTATATTTTTTTACAAAAAGAAAGGACAGGTTGCTTGAAGGGAACAACATGAGTTGCTAGTAGGTACTGCTTTTAAAGATGTTTTACTCTGTATTACCCTCCGGTATTACCTCTCTTTTAAAAACAGTTTTTTTTAACTAGTTTTCAGAAGATTTTCTGAACTGGAGCAATGTTCAATTAGACCGCTGTTACTTCTGAGTCTCCACGTTTAGCTCCATCTTCATTCAAGCCTGTCACACACTATCCTCATAAAGACGGTCCCTCCATCATTTACACCTGCTATCACAGGGCAACAAAGATACAAACAGGTAAACAACCATCCATCCACTCACACTTGAGGGCAATCTAGAAAAAAGCAAATTAACCCAACAGCCATGTTTTTGGACTGTGGGAGGAAGCCGTAGTGCCAGACAAAACCTACACCTGCACATGGAGAACGTGCAATAGTAGCATAATGTTAAAGAAAGCTTTAGAGAAATATTGAACCTTTTGATACGAGTACATTTATTTAACGAAAAAAAATAATCTTTGCCAGCAAAATCCCTGGTGGCACAATTGTCGGTACCCTTGTTTTCATGATACCTTACTTTAGCATAGCCAACTTTTACCAATCACAGCACTTCTAGCAGTGGTTTGCACAGCCCCCCTTGACCAAGTGGGCAAAGATTGGAGCATGAAAAGAGAGAAAGGCATTTTACTGTACCAGTTTGCACAGTTGGTTTGTGGCATTCTCTGTGTTCTTTTCTCTTCAGTTCACTCGGTAGGTTTTCTACAGGAATTAGGTGTGCTCACTGAGATGGTTATGGAGGAAGGGTGATTTTGTGTCCGGTGAACCATTTCTTTGTTGGCTCCCCACACGGTGCCCTGCAAAAGTATTTAACCCCCTTGCCATTTTTCATCTTTTTCACCTCACAATCTAGAAATGTTTTAGTGGTTTCCCCTCAAACCATTAAAACGCTGCTTTAGCAGTATGTTTCGGGTCATTGTCCCGCTGGAAGGTAAAACTCCATCCCTATCTCAGATCACAGGCAGACTGACACAGGTTTTACTTAAGTATATTCCTATTTTTGGCTCCATCCATTGTTCCCTCGACTCAGACTGGCTTCCCAGTCCCTGTTGCTGAAAAACATCCTCACAGCATGCTGTTGCTACCACCACCATGTTTCAGTGTGGGGTGTTCTTGGCATGATGGTATAGCATTTTTCTTGGTGGCTGAAAAGTTAAGTTGTAGTCTCATCTGACCAAAACGCCTTCCTCCATACATTTGGGGAGTCACCTATATGCTCTTTTGCAAAGTCAACAAGCGCCTACTTATTCTTAACACTAAATGGCTTGTACTTGTATAGCGCTTTATCAAGTCCGACGACCCCAAAGTGCTTCACACTAGTCATTCATCACCAGTTAGTCATTCACCCTTAACACTAACCTGCACGGACAGAGTCCACCTTGAGTGTGTGTGGAGTCTGCGCATATTTAAGGCAGACTCTGCGAATACAGGTACGTACAGAGCTCAGTTTTTATGACAGTGTACGTAGTGTCACACTATGAACTCCTCAGTGGCAACAAGTCCTTACATCAAACTGTTTTATATGAGACAACGAGCTTGAGCTGCTAAAAGCAGGCGGTCGCAAGAATGGGCGGCATCACAGTCCCTCGCTGTCCTCATTGACAGGTGTGTGGTGGGAGCCTGCTGCAAAAGAAACAGCTCTAGGTGCTCAGCTAGCTGATCACATATTTTACCATCCGTTCCGTCGCTTTGTCCCTCTAGCAGAAAAGGTGGGAATTGTAGGAATTTGCCACAAGAAATGAAGGCAATAGTTATGCTCAACTATGAGGGGTAAAATGTCTGCAGAGAGTCAGCGCGGAGTCCATGCAGCTCACAGTATGTGCACAGTACGCCCAGATATGTGGGAGCCTTAAGTAATGACTTTTGTTCTGGCTACAATTTTCCAGAAAGCCCTCTCTATGGAGTGTACAGCTTGTTGTGGTCCTATGGACAGATCCTCCAGTCTCTGCTGTGGAGCTCTGCAGCTCCTTCAGGGTTACCTTTGGTCTCTCTGCTGCCTCTCTGATAAATGCACTTCTTGCCTGGTGTGTGAGTTCTAGTGGATGGCCCTCTCTTGGCAGGTTTGTTGTGGTATTATGTAGGGCCGCATAATATATTGCAAATGTATCATTTTGGCAATGTCATGTATCGCAATATGCATATTGGAAAGACAGTCTTGTAGAACAATAAGTGTTAACTCATTGTTTAAGCACCCTGCATTCAGGCTCTCAGTGCCCCTGTCTGATGACATTTGTTTAATGCAACATAAGTTTGAGATAAAGAGGATGTAAAGTTGATAAGAAACTACAGCTACATTGTTTCATTACTAAAACATCACAAGTTGTACAGTTTCATTAAAACCTTATGGTTTTAATGGAAATTATGTTTTTTTTTTTTTTTGGGTTTTTTTGGTAGCTGGATAGACTACAATTTTTTTGCATTAAGGGCTTTCTTCTTTATGTCTGCTATGATCCTAAAGAAGAAAGCCCTTAATGCTTTTTTCCCCCCTGTATTTATAAGTTACATAATTATCACAACATTTACTGATATTATCTCATATCACAACTTTTGCTAATATTATGCAGCCTAAGTACCATGTTCTTTCTATTTTAAGATGATGGATTATATGGTGCTCCATGAGAAAATCAAATATTTTGATATTTTTTAATAATCCACCCTTTCTTGTACTTCTCAACAACTTTGTCCCTGACTTGTTTGTAGAGCTCCTTGGTCTTCATTGTGTGATGCCTCTTGGTTAGTGGTCTTGCAGCCATTCTGGCCTTTCATGGAAGGGTGTGTATACACTGAGAGATCATGTGACACTTAGATTGCACACAGCTAAACGTTATTTTACTAATTAAGTGGTTGCACCAGAACTTTTTAGGGGCTTTATTTGCACATGCCAATTTTCAGTTAACTACTTCTATTTTTATATATGTATTCTTTTCTCGTTTCACTTAACCAACTTAGACTATTTTGTCCAGATCCCTCACATAAAATAAGATCAAAAACATTTAAGTTACATGCTGGAATGTAACAGAATAGACAAAAAAGTGAAGGAGTGAATACTTTTGCAAGACACAGTATTTTGGAGGTTATCTTCCACTGAAAGTTTCAATAAAACCAATTTTTGGGTTTATTGTTGGAGGTCACCAGACTTGTCTTTCCCTTGTATTTCTAATTGTTTATGATGCCTTGGACTCTAACAAGCTTTCCAGGGCCTTGGGCAGAGAAACATCCCCAAAGCATCACATACCCTTCTCCTCATTCAACAATGGGCATTCAATAATGGGCATGAGGTACATTTCCACAGTATCACCTGTTTCAACACAAACGCATCTGAATATTCATCAAAGTGACCTTGAGTGTTTTGAAAGGCGCAGGTAAATAAAGTGTTATTCATATTTCTTGTGTCATCTGACCAAAGCACAGTGCTCCATTTAAGTCCCAGGAGAGGTTTGCAAACTTCATATGCTGATATTTGTGATGGTAGGGCAGATAAATTGTTTTTCAATCAAGTAGATATATAGGTATGTACATAGCATCAACTGGTTGTTATGAAGACTTGGAGACCCTAACTGGCGCTCTTTGAAGTCCGGTAACAATGAGACTTTATTTTACCTCCCTTGTCATTCTGCTCGCTGTGCTTGGTAGCAAGAGAAATGTGGACCCTCACCCAGGACTGTGGCCATTGGCTGAAAGACGCTGTTTTTTTTGTATTAATTCATACAGCGCAGGGAAACAGAAACTCATGCAGTAATCCAGTAAAAGTTTGTAGAAACTTAATCGACTTTAAATGACAATGTATAATCAAGAACAAAATCATTACTTTCAATGAGTTATAAGGGTTACCATCAGTTTTGCCACTGGGGAAGTTTTGAACAATCATTTTTTTTAAATATGTTCTCCCCCACTGGTGTGAACTAAATGTGCAGCAATTTAAGGTGTTTTTTTTAACCTTATTTTATCTTTCAGTGTGTGATTATGCTAGTTCAATAAAATATAGGCTATTAATAATATACATTTTATTTATAATGCACTTTAATTCCAAGGAATCTCCAAATGCTACATTGAAAACACAAGAATCAAACAACACAGAAGGAAAATAAACATTTAAAAATCCAATTTTATTTCAGAGCTTTATACACAATTTTGAAACAATTGCCAACAAATCTGTTTGTATATACAGAGTTATACGGTCTTTGCTGTCTTTTCTTTTTATTATCTCAATAGAAATTTTACATTTTGGTTGTATTGAATAACCAAATACAATTATTTTTTTTAAATCTTACTAAAACATCAAGTTCCCTTCTATGAGACTTGTTCAGCTTCTCCTTCCAGGACTTGGTGATGGTCCCACATGCTACAGGCTTGTTCTGGCACAAATGAGCTTGGCTTGTAGCAGCGGGCGAGAAATGGCTCCTTCAGCCAGCAGGATAAGATTCTCCTCCCATTCAGTCTCGCCAAACTACCTCCTGCCAAGAGTCCCCACTGCAGAGCCACCTGGTCTTGTGTTGTAAGTCTAATCCAAGTCTGAGACCCATCCATAAGGCAGCCAGGTATCCTTATAAAGTGCTGTGCTCACACAGAAAGACCTTTGCAAGAACCTTGGCATGAATCTGTATGAATAAATAGGCATCAGTGCCAAGACTTTAGCTAATCTTCTATAGTTAGGTGTGATTGAATTACAGGATTGATTAGGCAAAAAAAAAAAAACAACAAAAGAATGAATTGTTGACTTTTACTGACATCGCTCCTGGCTCGTTCAGGTTATTACTGTCGGGGGGGCTCTTAGAAAATGAAGTGAGTTAACAGTTAAAAATGATCGTCAAATCTATGTAGAGAAATGCCCTGTTACCATTCTTGGTTTCCTGGTTGTTGTCCCCGCTTTGCTGGTGCCTTGCAGGGATCCAAACATTTAGTTATTCAGTATGAGGGAGATTGAGTCTGACCTTTCCAATAGAAAAGTCCCTAAGAGCAGTAGCAAGGGACCAAATTTAAGTCCTCAATCTTGTAGATGCAAACCCTGACATTCAGGCCTCTTCTGTTTATCTCATTGATTCAGCAAACGTCAAGCACCAAAGCGACGCTGCAAAGCTTCCTCCTCTCCTCTCTTCTTCCTCCCCTGCCTGCCCTTTTTTGCCTCTTTCTCAAGACTTGCATATGGTGAATACTAATTCTATGTGATATTTAAAGAGCTGTAACATTTGCCTAAATCAAATGGCGATTGCCCAAAGGAGGTTGCCTTCATCAGCAGCATGTTTAAAGTATGCTGTTGATTAGTGTCTAATTTGCCTGCTGTCTAAAATGGGAATACAGCCCATTTGCCGTATGCTCAGAGGTGAGGAGGCTGCTGTCAGGGCTGCATAAGAATATAAAAGTGTTTTCACAGAAAACTAAGTAAATTCTTAAACCCATTAAACAGTTCACAAGGCTATGATTTCAATACATGAATTTGATATATTATTTGACAGCAAGGCTAACAGATAATGGTTGTTCTCAGACCAAACAGTAAAAAAAGCAGAAATACATAAGAGAAGGCTTCTCTTTTTTGGAGGAACATGTTCAGATTTACAATATTGTAGCTCACAGGCTAGAAATGATGAGCAGTTAGTGAGGGGTTTAACCTCTTAAATAGAGGGGAAAATGACAGCAGGGAAAGGTTAGTTGTCACTTTAAAACAAGGAGGTACTATCAAAGTGATCTGTGTCAGGAAAAATGTTCGATAGAGCAATAAAATGTACTTTAACTTGTCTGCTAAATAATGCATTTTCTGAGATTCGTTTTTTGGCTGATTTGCTGATGTCATTCCTTAATGTAAGGCAACCTTTCAATTTTGGCATTGCATCAACCTGTCTGTATCAGGCCCAGAATAAGGGGAGTAAGCTGTTCTCGCCACTGGATCTGATCAGGGGCATTGATTGATGGACTACTTTAACTGGTGCGCAGACTCTGCCTGTTTGCTTTGCTGCTACATGCACCGGCGTGTAAATGATGTGGACCTAGAGTGTTAAAAGGTTGTCTAGCTTCACATGAGGCTGAAACCAAATATAATTCTTACATGATAGATTTATCACTCTTTGGTCAGACTGTTATTCTTTAACCTCATGTTTTCTTCCATTAATGCTCAAGGAGATTATTGGGGCATTACCCACACCGGCACTGCCTATTCTACAGTCAGTGAACCTCGATCACAGTTTGCGTAACATGTGTGCTAGCAGTGCAGTGTACATAAAACTTGCACATTTATTTCTTTCAGGACATGAATTTCTGTTTTAGTCTTGAAGTACTTCCTCTGCTAGGGTTGCACAATGCATTGCATGTTTATTGTTATCCCTGTTCGCAACACTAATATGGCAAATAACTACTCGGACTGCACTAAATACTAGTTAATTGAATAGTTACCATGTACTCACTCTCTCTATGGCAGTAATGTGTTTGATGATACTGGTTGCTCAATGCAGCTGGAAATGTCATTAAAAACATCAACTAAGTAGTTTATTTTACAAAACGGAACTGCTACTGCTAAATTTTGAGTGATGACAATTCAGATATAAATGTTTCTTTAGGTGCAGAAGCAAAACTGTTATTTATAATTTAGTCTTTTTGCACAACGATTATGCACAACGCAACAAAACGCAGTGTCAAATAAAAATGTTCGGTACTATGATGACAATAGGACTCAATAATGATACAGTTTATATTTCATACTGGGGATAAATCAACAAAACGCAAAAATACAAGCATGGGCCTTATTCGTGTCTTAGCATTGTAGTTTAATTAAATTAATTCAATTTGCCACTTTGAGCATCTCGTTTTGGCCCACGTTAATGAAGGAAATTTGTTTGCATTTTTAGCTTATTCCATGGCATTCCACTGTCCTCTCAAACTCCCAGTTGGTCGCAGCCGATGGCCCCTTACTGGACCAGGTCCTGCTGGGAAAGGCTTCCTGTTAAAAGAAAGTCCTTCATTTCCACGGTCGCCATATAAGGCTGTCGCATATATAAATGAGTTGAACGGGCAATAAGTTTCTATATAAATTGGATCCACTTATAATGTAAAATCCCTTGAGTTGACATTTGTTTTGGATGGCAAAGAGTCACAAACCCAACTGGGGCATCCACTGGTATAGAACATTTATCTCTCACACCCAGATGGTCAGATAATTTATTATAGAAAAAGGACAAAAATATACCATGACATCATAGCAAAAGGGAATTAGTCTGTCCTGAAATGGTAGCAAACCTAATATTTTACACCCTTCATCCCAATCCACATGCTCAACAACATAGGAACATCGTTCTTAAAACACAGGACTTGATGTTTTACGTAAATGTGCTTCCTTTTTTCATGTTTGGATCCATATAAAACTACATTTTAGATATGCCAACAAATTAAAATGAACTGTAACAGCAGTTTAAGGATTTTTATATTTCAAAGTTTTTGCTAATCGTTTCCTTCCAGGTTGTTAGAAAGTACGTCAGTCTTTGAAATGTTGACAGGCGAACCTGGTGGTCAAACATCTACTATCTGTTTGAATTAATTTTGCCAATTTAAAACAACTCAAGAATGGATTTATTAATCCATGTCATTCATACAAAGCTAAGTGAGTTTTGAGTTTAGTGCTGATTTCATTCAGGCTGACTAGATCTGTATTTCTGTCAGACGTGTCAATCCTGCATATCTGCTTTGAATACTCAGTCTTCTCTATATCCAAAAAGAACAGAGTATACTTTTGAATTTTGCGTTGGTTGTGCAGGATCATCAAAGATGGCATGGCATGTTCCCTTGCCTCATTTATCATTCCAGCACAAACATAATCAGCTTATCCACCTAATCAGCTGATGAGGCGAACTGATGCAGTATCCATCTTATTAGCTTGGATGCCTCTACCAATATAAGGCTGTATTTCATTTTCCAACAAACGCATAGGGATATTAACTCTTCTGCTACATGTAAGGGAGCTAATACTATAACCAGAACTACATAGAGCCCTCACTTAAAAAAAAATCCAACTAACCTTAACATTAAAACTAGAAAACACCTCTAACAAAGAACAATATTTTGATTCTCTTGGACTATTTAGAAGTCCAGAGGATTAAAGTCTCAATTGATTTCTCTTTTCCGTCACCTTTACTTCAAAGAGTGACATTTGCTTTTACTTCGCTGTAAACAGTTAGTTATAGGTCAGGATGGTGATAAAGGAAAGAGCCTAATGAGGGCATACAAGCCACTCCTTTGTTTGGCTGGGCTAAAAATCTTCAGAAGCTGAAGTGATGAGTCACTGCACGCTTCTCTTAGTTCAGACTGTCTTATAATGAGACAATCTACAGATCTATGTCGGGGCACAAGGAGGTGGTGCCATGTCAGGCTATTTCTCAGAGTTACATGCCATCAGGGCCAGTACAACCTGGACAGCACTGCTTCTTTCTTAGTGTAAAATACTCACAATCCATCACAAAGCCAGCAATGATCAGCTTTACCAGCCAGCCTCCGCTGGGTCCAAGCACTAAAGGCACGCTACCTTTGATGAATGTTGTTGTTGGGTTTCTAGTCTTTGTGTGTCTTATATTTCAAGTAAATCACACTAAAACTGAGCCTTTAGGGAACAACTAAATCTTTTTTTTTTTTTAATTGCTTGGTTTGTTCTTTAAAATGATCTGTTTTTCACAAGCAAATGATCCTCAAATATTACAAAGCCCCATACACTCTTTTAGCGTTCAGTGTTAACTGTATAGAAGCATAAATCCTTCGCACAGCTGCACCGTTGCAGAAATTAACATCCAGTAATATCTGCTGTGTCCTTGTCTGGCACAGAAATCGTTTAATCTGTCTTACGCGTGTGAGAGTTTTAGTACACCTCGGTTGATCTGCATGCAGTCAGTGTCCCCGAACATGGCTCGGCAGAGAGCGAATTGAGCGAGCAAATGACAAGGGAGACACATTCTGCCTTTGCCCTTTCCACGAGTCACAAACAGACACAGTTCAAAGAGCCGCAAAGCTTTTTTCTATACGTCTTTCGCTATATTGCAGTGTGGACTGGTGCTGAACATATGTAATTACATTTGCCTCCATGGGTGTTGTGAATAGCAAAAGGGAATCCAAGTTAGGACCAGGCTGCTGTGATTTCCCTGGTTGTGCCCTGTGCATGATTGGTCATTTAATTAGGAGGACCAAAAAGAGCCAGAGATAAGTTGTTGATTTTCTGCACTCTCTGGGTTTACTCCCATCCATCACTTGTGCAGAAGATATATTTGTGAGAGGGCGTGACACCCCCAGTTGCTATAAAAGGTTGTTTTTCAGCCTGACCTGGGTGTCAGTCCTGTTTAGAGAGCACCGCGACATGTTTTGTGCCAGTGACCCGAGTGTGCCAGGAGGCTTTCTGTTTTGGTGCTATAGAAGTTTCTCTTCCTGTTCTGTTCAAATTGTGTCTTGTATGTGGGTAATAACATTTGTAGCAGAGTGCAGCTCCTTTAATGAAAAGTAAAAAAAAAAAAAAAGGCTTGATGTTAAAATGGTGATGTTTGTGCAAACAAACAAATCTTTTGGTACAAACTGGATTCTTGCTTATACATCTGAAGTCTTTTAATACTTCACCTCCTGTCTACCTCATAATCTTATTAATGTTGTCAGTTCAAGCTTTGGGTTCCCCAAAGTGAGAGCTGCGTGGCATTAAAAAAAAAAAAAGCAGAGTGCAGCAGCCACGGTTGTTGATGGATGAGCAAAGGGATTTAGCCTCCCTTAAGCTTTTTATCAATATAAGTCGTATCTGTATAACCACCATTTCCTCAGTGTCAGTCACAAACATCCACATTAACGTGAAGTCTGTTCCATGTTAACTCTCCAAACAGCTTTAACCTCAATCAAAAGAAGATTGTGGTAAACAGGGAGTCTAGGAGCTAAGTTATTTAATGGGTCCAGTTCATCATAAGGTCATCAAAAACGTGTGTAGTGATACAAGTACAACTTTACTCGTGAGTAAACTTTTAACATGTTTTAAGCCTTAGTCGTCCTATATTTATTTAGCAGACTTTTGTATGGCCAACGAAATGGGTGTCCATTTTTATCCAAGTCTCTCGGTTTATCAGTTTGGACATGTGTAGGATATAATCAAATCATACACCAGATCCGAGATCCTTTGTGAAACTTAATGCGAGTGTGGACTGGTAGTGTACCAGATTAAATCAACCTGCCAGAAAGTTAGCCTGTAACTTTATACTGGTTCAAAATTATATATAGCAGTGTCAGATTCCAGGTCTTATGTTTATTGAATGTTATAATCAAAGGTTCTTTCTCACAGATGTATTAAGATATTCAAGAAGTTAGTCGCATAAATTATTTCTATTCTCCTCAAAATGGAGCTGTTGCTGAAAATCTAAAAATTGCCCACTTGTTTGACAGGACTGACATTGAAATATACCCTGTCCTTGTATTAAACAAATAAAATAGTTTTAGGTAATACATAATATTTACACAACAGCATGGTATTTTTGTCTCTGTGTCACGTCTTTACCACTTTCCTCTTCTCTGTGTAATGCCCAGCAGAGTTTCCTCCTGATGTGCAGCACACATTCAGTGTGTGGGCCAGTTACCGATCCTAAAGTATAGCATGATACGGTAAAGTTACAGTTTTAAAAGCCCTAATTATTTTTGTCATGTGTCTCTTGCATTTTTTTTTAAATCCCTTGAATAATATGCCAGAGACGATTAAGGAGTGAGCGGAGTTTCATCCAACTATTAGGAGAAGCCACTCAGCATTCACACCTCTGCAGTTATGTCGTGAAAACTAAATGTGCGCCATCCCTAACGGTTACTAAGGTGATGCTTTTGTGAAAGTACCTTGAGCTGGCGTGCTGTGAGGCTAGAATGGCGGGTGTGTTAAGCTGCATAGTGCAGGCTTGATTACAAAACCCATAACCTGGCTAAATAACTGGGTAATTAACGTAGACAACACAAGGCAGTTGTGAGAAGGAAAGCAGATCTGGCCACTCGCGGTCAGATCACCACAAACCCATACATCTCCCAAACAATGCAAACTTATAAACCTAGAGGAAGCACTGTGCAGTGTAAATGTGTTTCTCATTCCAAGTGTGTGATTGTTTGTGTTGCAGCCAGAATTTGATATCTTCAAGATGTGTAAACTACTAGCAAATCACTCGGGTGGACAATACAGCAAAATGGCAATTGTGCTGCGGTCTGCTAGACTGACAGCTTTGTGTTTCGTAGAATTAACATAAACTGTCTGCTGTGTGTATGCAAAAATGCTTGATATCTATGTTAATAAATGCTGGAATGGGTGAATATTTATGTTAAAATTAATCATATTCTAAGCAAATTTTCTCACCATAACTAATTAATTGTTTGTTTTACATTTTAGATGGTTTACAACATTAAGGTGTATGAACTCACAGCAGCTACAGTTCACTGCTGCTTTCAAAAGGAAAGGGAGTTTGAGAGCAACAGCAAACATAATCAAAAGTACAAACACGTGAAAATCCTCTTTGAGGCAAAGTTGTTTTCTAGATAAGCCAGAATAATAAACATAAAAGCACAATTCAAATTTATGATTACAATTTCTATTGACGATTTACCCCCCCAAAATCATGATGGGGGAGTTTGCAAAATAAGCTTTATAATCACGACAGATTTACGCTACGTATGTGGCTGTGATAGATAATTTACCTTATTGTCCATCTCTTCAGTGATGTAAACAAAACATTGCGATTCTGACCGCATACTGTCATTGTACAAAACCCCTGTGACTTTCTGTAGTAGTTAAAATTCATCTCACATGGTCAATCATGTGTTGATTTTTTTATTTTTTTAGGTGGAAAATGCAGACATTGGCAGGATTTTATCCTTATCTAATCAAATAGGCTGTATCACAACATAAATAGAAGATTTGTACACACATTACTAAACATGAAAAATGTATAATCCGTGTGTGGGGTATATGTGTAAGTTGTTTTAAAGCTACAAACTTTCATGTAGATAGGCACTATTCCTTTTTTCTGTTTGTTACATCTATTTCTTTTAAATTCCCTAAAATATGACAAGCTTCCTATTCCTTTTATGATAAAAAAAAATCTCTCAATTGAGATTTTTATTAATAAGACCCCACATCCACATGTACATGCTGCCTCTATTCCAGATGTACAAGAAAGCTGTTTTTGAAAATATTTTTCTGTGGTGTCATTACTGTATTTATTCTTCGCTGGTGATTTGACACACATCAGGAAATCTGTGTTATCTGTGGCAGCCAATTTTACTGGAGCTTGTTTTGGCTCAGTTTTCAGGATATGACTGTGTCTTGCTTTTGTAAAAAAAAAAAAAAAAACACCTGACAGTACAGCATTATGTCTTTTTTTGAGTGTTTTAACAACAGACTCTGGGCAACCACTAACTTTGTTGCCCAGTTGCAGGAACATTTTAAGAAAAAAAGCTTGATAAGTAATATTTTTTATTACTTTCCTCCTCATGGAACCAGACTGACAGCTGAGCGAGATTTCTCGGCAAAGATCTATTAGGCCGGTCTGGATAACTGTGATATGTAATTTCACCATCTGACAGCTCGCAGTTTAGAATTGAGAGAAAATCTCCCAGACGTTCATTTCTGGGGCTTGTTGCCTCGCCACCCTTGAGTCCACATTTTCTGAAACCTTCGGTCCCCTTAATTGATTTTAGTAGACCACGTAAGGCTTGAAATTCAGGAGCTTTAAATGAACCTAAGTGGAATATTGACTTATTCTCTGCAAACAACCCAGGTAGGTGAATCTGACCAGCACTGCATTTCTTTTTTACTAACTGTATAAATTCAATTTAAATAAATAGTTTCAAATGCAGTTTAAAAGTATAAAGGTTTTTACAAACAAAACAAAACTATCATTTAAAAAAAAGAGTGCCACTAGATGGGGAGAATAGTAGTAAACAATGGTGGGATTGACAAAGAGTTGAGTCCAGGGGTCCGTTCTTCGTACGACGCTAACTCAGTTAGCTGGATTTGATTGTTGACGATTTGGCATGATCTTGGATCGTTTGGTTCTTCAAATGACATCCTGCACTTTTTGTCATAGCAACATGTGCACAAGCTTAAGCCTGCTCAAGATTAGGCTTATTTCATGTAAATAGGATTAGATCGCAGCTTTATAAGCGGAGGAGATAGGGAAGTCTGTCGTAGCCATGTCTTGTCCATTTTTACGACAGCAACCTGTTGCGGAAGGTGCAAGAATTATTTCAGAGTTTTTCGAATTAATTGCGTATTGCGCAATAGAGAGGATCCTTTAGCGCAGCGCGACAGTGTAATTGTAGAGAGATTTTTCTTGGTGGCTGTTAGAAACAGACAAACACATCATTTAACGGTGGCTTTTAAAGAGGAAAAAGTGGTGTTAGAGCCATAAATAGAAAATATTTAAGTTATTTGTATGATGGTTTGCTTTTTATTTTTATCATATTCAGTAAGATTTGCTCAGGCCATTTTATTATGAAGTTTAGTTTTACTTTGAAAGGCTTGCTTCCTGTCGAGCCGTATATTGTATTAGAAAAAAACTATGGATGGAATATCTAGACACGGAGCAATACAGTTTTACCGTGTAAACTGGATGACTTGGAAGGAAAAGCTTCATTTTTTAGAGATAAATAATTTTTTTGTTAAAATTCCCAGTTTGCACGCGTCCTTTACTACCAGTGTCTAAGGAATGACACCGATATTGGATCTGTTGCCATAACAAGTGGCTTTTTAAAATAATATATAATAATTAAAGGCTACCATTTTGTAGAATATTCTTGTACTTCACTTTTACTTGTCCCCATGTTCTAATGGGTCCTGTGGAGGCTCTGATATAAAAGAACAAAGTAAATATGAAATTATTAAAATGCAAAAATACATACTGTAGAAAGTGATAGAAACATCTACCATGGACAGCACTTATGCATGTAATTTGTCTGCTACTTTTTGCCAGCCCTCTCTCCTAGCTTTAACAGATTTTGAGGTGTTACCTGTCGTTTTAATTAATGACTCAAATTCCATTAAAAGCTCTTGTTCTGCTTGGGAGAAAAACTGTGGGCGTTCTTTGGCCATGCTGAACAGCCAATAGCAGCGCTGCTGATCATTGTTTCTACTATCGATACATTTCCCCTTTTAAAGCGACACATGAACGCGTAGTTATCTCAGATAACTCAATCCAGCCATACTAATCATAAACAGCAGGTGTGCTCGAAGAACCCAATTAGCCGGATCATGATTAGCTGGATGAAATCATCTTGGATGTCTCATTTGATCTCTGATGTTTAGAGCAACGTACAAAGAACGAACCCCTGGTGTGATTTGTTGACTTTTGTAAGCACAACGCACAAGTGACGTTGGACAAATTCCACCATGGACTTTTTGAAGCATTTTTATCTGGTCTGTCAGACTTTTTCCCTGAGGGGAGTAACTTTTATTCGGATTAATGCAAGTAAAATCAAATAGAGCATTCCAGCTGCAAGGGGTTTAATCTTATTTATCTGAGTTTGACTATGACTGATGATCCACAAGCCACGATGGATGCCAATTTCAATGCCAAGGCTGAAACAAACGACAGAGATATTTTTGTCTACCAAACTTAAACTGATCTGTTTTTTCTAAATGTTCTGTGATTTAAGTTTCTTGTTTGATTACATTTTGAGCATGTTTGTCACTTGTAAATACCATAATCTGCTGTTGTCGCTATTAGCTAGTTGTATACTGTAAAGTAGCATACAAATTGCAGAAACAGTGTGGAGAACTTAATTTTGTGTCTTTGGCATAACTGCATTCGCTGCCGTGTTCTAAATGTTCCCTTGTTCAACAGCTCATTATTCTTTAATTATTAATGCAGCTTGGTTCATGTTTTATGGGAAGATGTGGTGTGGTTAAATGGTTCCACTGGGCCCATCATAAGTTTGTCTGCCTGGAAATCATTCTGTTGTGGCGGATTATGCAACAAGATATATAGTTGATATTTGAAAATCTAATCGGTCTATGTCGGTCTGCCATCTCCTCTTCATGACCCACTTCCATGTGCCTTTTTGTTGTCAAATGATCTGTAAACCTATATATTGTTTGCACATATGGGTTAGAGTTGGGTAGTTACAACAAGCATGTACAAGCTGCACTTGGCAATGTTCTTTAACTATTGTGTCTTGGAGTGAGCCACTGGAGAAGTTAGCTTGTTGCTTTGGAATGGTATTTAAATCATGATTTACAACCTGAAATACACCTTAATAACTGTACATTGTAAGGGATCGTTCACAATGCTTTGCCTTTTCACAAGCATACAAACCATACAACGATGGTTGTATGCTTGTGATGACTTAAATTATGACTTGTCATAAAATGGCCCATATTTTAGTCTCAGTGTTCTTTGCCCTGCTTCTCTCAACTTCCCGCGGAGCCCAGGGCTATTGCCAGTGGCCTGCATTTAATTTTCGTCCTGCAGGGTACAACATTTCTAAAAAAAAATCAGTTGGATAGTGGATGTGTCATGTTATTTTGATAAATTTTAGCAATACATAACAGCTCGGGAAAACTGCTTGAGCTAACGGTTAGAGTTCCCTAAGAAAACGAGAATGCATGTACGTCGACTTTCGAAACACAGTGGTTGCTAGGTGATTGGTGCATTTAATGCAATAGGGTGTTTTATACTACTAGTCCACAGATGTAAAAAAAAAAAAAAAAATCACATGCGCTGGACAGTGTTGTAGTACTCGAGTCCGAGACTCGAACTCGAGTCCGAGTCATTAGCTAAATTTAGAGACTCGTGACTTGACTTGGACTTGAGCACTGATGACTCGAACTTGGACTCGGACTCCTACATTCAGATCATTCTGACTCGGAAATTGAGAAAAAGACTCGACTTTTTTTATATCATTAGGCTATAATTTTAATATGTCATTAGAATATTATTTGGTGTATGATTTTAATATCTAAATGTCGTACCGCGCACGTGACGTCACCATCTAATGAGCAACGCCCCTTGCCGCTAAGGTTGGGCAAACAGTGTGAGAGCACACGTTGCAACCAGCCATTACACATGCAACAGATACAACGATATGACCGACTTTACAACTGTTAAACTTTCACAAGAGGATGTCCAGGCGCCCATTTTACTGGTAGAACTGTGGAACAACATATCAACGTTCAGCTCAAACGATGGCTTGAGTGTCGAGGGCTCGGAAAGACGGGCCGAGTTGATAGGAAGGTAAGTCGTTGTTTTTCTCCTGCTTGGTGTTCATGCCGTCATCGGCCGTTTTTTTTCTGTTTGTAGTCACCGTCCAGGAATCGGTATAAATTTTCCGGCCCGCCGAACAATTTAGTCCGGTCCGGTGGCCAAATGCATTATCATTATCCAACGGCTGTATCTCCTCGCTGCATCGACCGATCCACACCAGATTTGTTGTGAGTCATGGGGGAACACTGCCGAACGCGTTTGTGGGAATCGCCCGGTGGACGAGCGAGGAATATGCGTAACAGCATCTGCGGTGGCGGGCATCCGGTGGTGCGCGAACCCCGCCCGGAGCCGCGGCGGTGTGCGAACCGGCCGGCACCGCGGCGGGGGCCAATAGGCCGGAGTGCGCTTGGCTGCGAGGGCCGATCGACGCCGCTTGCGGCTTTAACATCCATCATATGCGGCCTATCAGCGTACCTCGAGTCGCTGTTGCGCGTTCCATAACAACAATGTTTAAAAACCATGGTTAGGAGACGTCTTAGACTTGGAAAAGCGGTAGTTTTACCGAGTAAAACCAAGGGTAACTACAGCGAAAGAGTTATTAGTGCAATGGAATGTTACTGCTTCATGTCATACATCACACGTCAATAGTGACTCGACTCGGACTTGACTCGGATGAGTAGTGGACTCGACTCGGACTCGACTCAGATTTTTTTTTAAATGACTTGGACTTGACTCGGACTTGAACACTGGTGACTCGAACCTGGACTCGGACTCGAGGCATAGTGACTTGACTACAACACTGGCGCTGGAACAACACTACAAATGACACTAACCACCACAGATGATGATGCTAGACATATTTATCACTCTGTTTGGACAAAATATTTATATAAACGTTCACTTTTAAATTCTTTTAGTCAAAAGACAATGCCCTGAATGTACACAAGTATCACGGTGAGCAGTTCACAAGATTGCCGGGCTGCATTAAACAATTCTGTGTTAGTTGGGCTACCGACTAGTCGCCTCACACAACAGTAACGCCTGGCCCTATGCTAATCAAACTTCAACTATTAACCCATATGCCACAATTGCAACATTCGGCTTTTTTTGTCAATCAACATGGCAGCACAAGTCTAACAAGACTGTAACACCAACAAAAAACATTTGACTTCATGCTGTTACTCTCCTGTCTGGAGGCAAAAAGCTAGCTACGAGTCAAACTGGAGCCGCTTCTGCTCTCAAAATGCTCTCCACCTCGGAAACGCAAGACAAATGTTAAGCCCTGAGTGGCAGCTGTTCACATGCACACGCAGCCCGCCCGGCTTTGTAAACAAGATTCTGGAGAACAATACATAGAGATGGTGTGTGACGGTTTTCCTCTTTCCTATTGTGCGCTTCTTACACTGCACTGAGGATCTAAATTTTTGACGATAAAAGTGGTATCAACCCATTCCATTCACCTGGCACAGGCTTCCTACTGCACCTGGTAGTGTTGTCACTGTTGTTTTCAGAAAAGTTCATATTTAGATCGTCAAGTTAGTCCTAAATCTTGGTGGTTGCAGGATGTCATATCAGTCTGATATGAACCTGCCAATTTAGCAAAGCCTGAGTTTTGGAGGATCTTATTCAAGTCTCAATCAAGCTGAAGTGTAAAGCTATAGAGAAAATAACTGTTTCAATGCAAACAACTGAGCAAAAAGTTAGTGAGGTAAAGAGAAGTTATTTTTACAAGCACTGACTCAATTTATGGAAACATGGTTTACCTGTTTTCCATCTCCATGAACTCCTTGGAGTGCCATAGCTGCCTTCTTTTCAATAGGAGTTTTGCTGTCATGAATGCCAACTATCTACTTTTGCTGGTAGAACATCTGTGAGAAGTTCAGCATGAATTCATTCAGCTTGTCAAATGGTCTGTGAAAGGCATCACCACTGAGATTCATTATGTGTGCCATGCATGCAACGCGGAAGGAGAGTCCAAACAAAGACTGCAGTGCTGTTTTGTATGCTTTCCCCCCAAGTATGCTGTATTATCTGTGACACAAAATTGCATTTTCATTGACCATGAAGTATTCTTGCAGATACTTGACCTAAGAGACAGGCACAGTTCAATGGTGAGGTAGGCCAGGATCCTTCCAAAACCTTTTCCGGGTGCGCAGTTGGAACATTTTGGGCAAAATAAATCAGGAAAAAGGTTTTTGAGCAAGCACGTGTTTGAGGTCTTTTCGAAAACTGTGCAAAAGCATTGTCTTAAAACCAGTGAAATCCTGAGATGGCTCTCTCATTGACTCCATTGGAGGAATGTAGTTCCAGTGCATGTAGACACCTGCTCTCCACACATCTAACAGCAGAAGAAGGGCATTTATGGTCATATCTGCGTATGCTCTCTCCTTTGCAGCAGAGGTGTAGAATGCTATTTTTATTCAGACTCCTTTCTCTTGTTCCCACTTGAACAAAAAGAGACACATGGGCACACACACAGTTTGAGACACAACACTTCAAACCCTATAACAATGCTTTTCTAACATTTTACATTTAAGTTAATGTTTTATTTTCACCTTGTATTTTTACTTATTAGCACTTGTAACTGATCTGGACGCAGCAGACTTGCAGTGTCGGTAGAACTTGCCTATCAGGCTTTCTCCAGGCAGCTTTTGTAGTGGTAAAGTGCTTGTCAAGCAACAATTTTCATCTATGTTTCACCACAGTTTTGCTTGTGGTGCAGAACAGTTTTCCTCCACTTCTCTCTGATACTTCAGGAAACTGAATAGCCCAGATTCTAGCCATCGTATTTAAGGAAAAGAGTAATACATAAGACATGGGACTGGTTTTGGGTAAGTGAAGAGTAGGTAGAAAAACCTGGTTAGTGCTCTTGAGGTTTTTGGTGAGATTTACATAGTTACCTCTGAGATCTTGCACATTTATTCTTTAACACTGCGTAAAGAATGCAACTGATCCATTCGAGCAATCTGTTTGCAAAAGGGGCAACACATCAAAAATTGTGTTTCTATACTTTTTTAGCTGTGATGTTGTTTGTTACTCTGTTTACTTTGGTCAGCACCACAAGCACGGTCTTTTTTAACAAATAAAAATTAGCATTATCTTCTCGCAAAAGTTACTTATTATTAACACAGAAGTGACCCAGGTAATTAACTATTACTCACTCAATTATAGATCTGATGAAGTATAAAGCAGATAAGCTTCATAGTGTAAAAGGTCAATTAATATTATTTTAGAGCAGTAAAGGTACAAAGTGAGCCCAGTGGAGCAAAAAAAGGGGGAAACTGGGGAATTGATCTCTGTTACAGTTTTCATGATTGTGTTCCTGTTCGGTGCTTCTGTCTTTGTTGAAAGGTCAAATTCAGCCAATGTATTCAAGACAAGGCCTCGAAGAGAAAATAAATGTTTACACACAGACACACACCGAGACACAGAAACACATTCCCATGCATGCACTTATCCACCTACTCGTTTAAACATGCTGAGAATCACACCAATACACAACATCGCCTCCCACGCACATTTGCAAAGAGCCTGGAAAACATATCACTCTCACACACACACACACACACACACACACACACACACACACACACACACACACACACACACACACACACACACACACACACACACACACACACACACACACACACACACACACACACACGCACACACACACACACACACACACACACCATGAAACCTGTCATGTCTCCAGCAATTATAATAAAATTCACCCTGTCTTTTAAGTCTCCATCTGAGATCGTGGCTGGTCATACCAAAAAAAAAAAAAGGAAAGAAAGGAGGATGCTTATTTCAAATTCAGGCCTTTCCTTGTGTTATCCTTTTCAATGATTGTACAAGGGTAGGGTTACTCTGTGTCAATAGTGGGTTAGGGTTGTGTACCAAAAAAAAGTTGTATGCCTAAAGTTGTTGGAATAGGCTGGATTTAGCAGGAGCCATTTTGTGTGGGAAGCAGTAAGAATTTCATTGGCAGCGTAGTACTTTGATGAATTGCCAGTTTTATACAGCTGTCTTTACAGCTCTACGCTCAGGTACCGGACAACCCAGTTATCCTTACACTTTGCTTGCACATCAGTGTATAATTTCTATTCCTCCGTGTGTCCTTTTAAGCTTCACAACTGCCAGAAACACAATAAGTCTTGATTTGGTTAATGCCAGTAATGAGTCCCAGCTGAATGTGAAACAAGTGATATGCCAGTCTGAATAGCTCTCATTTGTGGGTTTTCAGCTTGTCTTACACACACTGACAAGAGGTGGGTGTGACTGAATCGCAGAATTCACAATCCTTACCATCATGGTAACGGTGATGCAAACAAAGGCTACATTTAAATATTGTAGAAGACTAAATGCAGTTTGGAAATAATTTTGAAGGGCATGGTGACCTCGAATTAATAATTGTCAAATACAGCAGTTGAGGACTCTCCCTCCCCTGACCTGTTGACCTAGCCTCCTTGTCTTTGGAAAGTAGGTGATTAAAGTGCCTTTCAAAACTATTCAAAGCATTAGAACTTGTTAAGATTTTTCATTGTACAGCCTTTTAAGTAGAGTAAGTATTAATAATGTTTTACAATAGATCAGTACACTAACTGGAAGTCGTAAAAAAAGTCTAGCATACATTTGCATCCAGCTCCTTATCAGTCTGATACTCCTAAGAAAAATCAATAAAAGCAATTACCTTTAGAATTGCTCCTTGGTGTGATTCTTATCTTGGTATAAATAAAGCTATTCCATGAAGCCTTCAGGGTTTTTAAGATACACAACATCTCTCTGACAGTAACTGCTAAGTTTATTAGCAGGATGGGCAGTCCAGTTGTAGTCAGTAGGTGTTGTTGAATAGTGAGCGAAGCGAATGTAGGCTGTATCTGTGGCCTGCATGGGGTTCCTCAGGTCACGGTACTGGTGCCATTCATTTATTTCCAAATAATGAACCGCAGTCTAACACAGAACGGAGGGACCAATTGAAGCTGCATATTTCAGAGGCAGGAACATTTTGTACTTCACTGGAGTGGCTTAATAAATATAAATATCTGATTTAAAAGTTGTATAAGTAGCCCAACCATCTTTTTATATTTGGGATGTTGGGGGAGGGTGATCTTAAGGAAGGATAATTAGTAAGAAAGAAATTAATAAAAGGAGGCTGTATGCAACTTAAATATTAATGCTATGTTTCTCCATTCAAACAGGCCTATTTTGAAAAAACATTTTCCTGACCATACATGGATGGTTGGTTCTTGGCTCTTATCCCATCCATGTCAAATGTGTGCTCTGTTGGCGAAATAGAATATTTAGCTGCAAAATGCTGGGCTGATATTGAAGGGATTTAAAATGGCTTCAATTTGTTTGTCATACTCTATTTTGATCATTTTTTGAGATATTGAAAGTTCATTTAATCAACTGTTCTGGGAGGTGTAAGACAATTGTGTTGATTTGCCAACAGCACACACCAGGTATCTGGGACCCTTATGATCCTAATTAAATTAATCTGAATGTAAGGAAGATAGTTACACAATATTTTCAGTATTTCCCTGGGATTATTTTCCATTGGTAGCTGTTACGTAAAACTGTTACTGTTTTTAGTGCCTGCTTTAATGGTGGTGAAGATTCTCAGTCATCCAGGTCATGGTCATTCCAAAAAAAAGGTAAAAAACAAAGCAACTGGACTTGTTTTCCGTAGTTGAAGACGTTTCGCTTCCTCTCCCGGAAGCTTTCTCAATTCAAAAAGTCTGGAGTAATGATGAGTAACAAGCTTTATACCATTCCAAACAAAGGCCTGTAATGGCTTAGATAACATGCAAATTCAACCGAAACAGGACCACCCCTTAGTAATGGGCGGTCGTTAAAACCATTAAGCCAGCGGAATGGACCGAAACTGGTCCACTCCTCTGTAACGAGGAGTCGTTAGAGTTGTTATTGGCTTGGCTTAAAGGAACAATGTTTTAATCACCTGAATGAGGGTGAGAGTTAAGTTGACGATTGGCTGGAATTAATCTTATAGCTGTGTTGTAAGTTTTTGAGAGTTGGAACCTAAGGCCTCCTCCTCTGTTTAAGGTTGGTCTTTCTCTCTTTACTAAACTGCTTTAATGGTATTCCGACCACAGCAAGTCTAGGAACCCCGCAACGTCCCTTACTAGCGCTAAGAACCCTTTAGGTATCACACAATTCTTTGTGTGACATGATGTTTCAGCACAGCCCCCTCACCGAAATCAATAAAAATGTCTGGAGAGAAGAGATCACAATCTTTGTAGTTCATTTGTGGAAGGATATAAGCCCTGATTTGACTTGCATCGTTCATGTGCGTTTCAGTTGCGTAATGACATCGGCGGTAAAGGCTGTCCGGATTCGGCACAGCAGTCTGAAGCTCCTTTCCTCCACACGATAAAGTTCATAACATGACTCCGTAAAAAGGTCAAGGAACAGGAGCTAGAAGCTATTGTTTAGAGTATTCAGATGGAGTTTAGGACTAGAATCAAACCTACAATATTCAAAAACGTACACGAAAGTGAAAGAAGCGGTTGGTTGAACAAAGATGGAAGCCGGTGAGTGATACAATGTGTTGTACATTACAGAGAGTGGGAGGCCGTTTCATACACCAAAAGCCTGGTCGCCCCTACTGCCTAATCTTAGATGGGGTGCAGTCACAAGAATGAGCACCAGCATTTGAAAAAGGGGGATAGAAGTTTAAAAATATAGTCAGGTGCAGAGACATACACAGAGCTTTAAAAGAAAATAAAATCATTTTAAAAATCACTTTGAAACTTGACAGGAGCCCAGTGGCTCCAAGCTGTGAGTGATTCTGTCTCTTTTTGAGACTACAACAGAGACTAGCTGATACAGAAATAAAGAGAACCATAACGGTCAAATCTTGAGCTGATTAATGTGGTGATATCTGTCCTCAGCTTGTTATGAATGAGACTAAATGTTAGTATGGTTGTAAGAAACGACTCTTTACCACAGAGTTGATGTGTTTATCGATCTTTAAATGGCTGCTACAAATACTACTGAAATTACAGAATAAAGGACAATGGCACTATGTGGTTGTGACGCATTTGGATAGATTTTTTCCACTAATAAGTGACTATTGTAAACAGATTTTTGTTTTATTTACCTAGGTTATCGTTGTCTGGTATTTAAAACAGTTTGAGGATGTGAAAAAGCAAAAATAATAAATGAATAAATCTGTAAGGGGGTATTACATTTACACGGCAATAAAGTGAAATTGTTTTACGTCTTTCACGTTGGCTGTGCATTGCATTTTTGAGGTATTGATGCTTCTCCTATATTTTTTTCAGTATTACGCTGTTTATTTAAAGGTGTGATTCATGGAGCTGATTCACACCAGGTCTCCTGGAGTTTTGACTCACACCATCGCTGGATATAAATTTCTGCTCCTTTAAAGTTTACAGTGTTGTTAAAGCGTGAACTTGGGAAGGAAATGTGCCCACTGGTATCAGCTGGAAGTCTGAAATTCTTTTCTACCTCTGTAAGCCAAATTTACCAAAACCAAAGGCTTATTTATTGATATTTTTGCACATTTTGGCAGTGTTTCCAAAGTTTGCCCCAGGGATTGAAAGCTCAAGTTCCCCCGTGGTGTGATGTTTGATTGATGCAGCTTTTCTCCCTCTGTGTGGGGTGTTCACCGATGCAGTGGTGATTGAGTGAGATACCCCTGCTGAAGTTGATCTAGTGAGCAGCTGGCTTGTGTTTTCCGCTCACACAGTGGCTTCCCAGTTGTTTCCCATCACATTTTTCCCCCTCATTATCACTTGAGGGGTTTATGGAGGTGTCGTGGCTTTAGGGAAAAGGGAGGATTTACTGAGCCGTTTTGTGCTCCAGGCTAGTCCTTTTGATGACACCCTTCTGAAATTTAGATTCGCATTTACAGTGTTTGAGCGACTAGAATAAAATAGTTAGTCTAAGGAGCAGTGATCGTTTTCTGCTGAGGACCCGGATTAGAAGTGTTTGTTGCTGCAGAAAGGAGAGCCAGACACAAAGCCTTCTCCCTCTTTACCAGCTGGACACAAGGAAACTAGCTGATGCTCATGATACTGAATCCTGATGTCTACAGAATTAATAAATTATTTTATTGTTTCAATCTTTAAAATAAATTGCAACATTTAGTCAAGTTTATAAACTAGTTTTTAGTGTTGGGTGCATCATTGCCTTATTGCCCTAATTTTCCCACCATCATGTATCTTTTAAAAGGTAAACAATAGAATAAATCTGTGATCAAGTGTCTCCTAGTTATAGATATGTAACAGAGTTATCGTAGATTTCGGCTCAATCCAAATACCCTTATAGAGTAAGGACTCTAGCCAAAGTGGAAGTGAGTCATCGGCTGCCATGAAAAGTGCTGTCTGAACAGTGTAGTCAGTAAGGAAGGAGGTAGGACAAGGTGCCTATATGCTTCCTCCTGCAGCTAGTTTTGCCTAGGACTCCCACAACATCCCTTAATAGTGCTAAGAACCCTTAAGATATCCCACAATCCTTTGGATTGTATGATGTATAAGCACAGCCCCCTGTGTCCGGAGAGAAGAGCGTGCACTTTGTTGTTCACTTCCAGAAGGCTGTAGGCCCGAATTTGACTCGCATTATCCATGTGCGTTTCCATCAAGTAATGACGTCGGATTTAAAGGCTGTCCAAAATCAGCACGGTGGTCCTAAACTCCTTTCTTCCCCACAATAGAGTTCTTACTATTAACTCCATGAAAAGGCAAGGAACAGGTGCTACAAGCAGGAGCTAGAAGCTATTATTAAAGGTATTCGGATTGAGCAGTAGCACCTTCTTCAGGTTACCATGTTTGTGTCTACTTGTGTTTGTTCAGTTTACTCTCGTTTCTTTTCCCTTTGTGTTCTTACATCGAAAGTGCGTTTAGATTCTGAAACATGTCAAAACCCTTTTTTTCATGAGGGGATTATGTGGTGAGGGTATCAGCAGGAGATCCAGTTTTTACAATATGATAAACTTTCAGACAAGAAAAAAACAGTTTTTTTTATTACAAACTGGGTTTCCTCTCGGTAGTAAAATGTAGTAAATGAAGTGAGCTCAAATTAAGGCCGGTAAAAGGTAGTAAAAGTTAACAAACAGAACTCACTTGGTAGTACATTTTTGTCGCCCCTTCAATGGAGGGGTGATATTGAAGGGGTGACATTTCTACCGATGCAGACATTTTGTTTTAAGTTTGTTTAACTATAAAATATTTATTAAAAAAATATAACTATGTCAAGACCAGAGCCGTTGGACCCAGTTGGTTCAGCTGTCTGATCTGATGTGTGCATGCGTGCTGTTGGAACCGCTTAATATGTTGAGACTAGCGAGTCATTTCGTGCCTCACCATAAGAAAATAAGCTTTCACCTCACCTGTCTCCTCTTTTCTGTCAACTGTTTCCTCTACCATTCTGCAAGGGGGGGGGGGATTGACCCGCCCCGCCCCGCCCCACTAACAAGACCCCTCTCCTACAAGAACTTAACAAGAAGATAATACGTACGGTTAACTTTGTTAGTAGCTGCATTTTGGACTGTTTCTGTCTAAACGTCGTCGTTCGTTGCAGCTCCTCGTGTCACTGCAGGTAAACTCCCACAGTCCCTCCCCCTCTCCACAACATATATTGCCTGCCTTGACAAACATATCTGCGTTTCTTTAAACCCACTCAGTGTCTGACGATGGTTGCACTATAAGCCCCCACAGAGTCGGGATTACTAGAAGTCTATGAGCAGCGGAGCCTGTTCTGTTGGAGAAAACATGCGGTGGTCATTAAAGCAACAACTGCTTATATGCCCACTAGTTATGCCCAACAGAACTGGTATCCCCTACATTGGCAGCACGTCTGTCCAGTTCAAATACGAGAAGTTTGCTCTGACTGTTGCACATAAACAAATTCATGTCTGCTAGAAACATCCCAAATTTCATAAAATAAACACTGAATAAAGTTACACTCAAAATTATACTAGACTCTTGCAGATCTAGATTTCAAGAGATTGTCATTCTATAAAGAAGTAGAAAAGAAAGGAGCCCTTCAAAATATAACCATGTATAAAGATACATGATAGAGCATGTATGTGCATTTTGTTTCTTGCTTTTCTCCTATCTTTGTAAAGGATAAAGCTAGTGAACCTCAGCCAAACACAGAGTTACATTTTAAAAGGTTTATTGTAAGGGCTGAACAGTGGCTTGTGAGGAAGGCAAGCAAAACAAGACTTGACCAGATACAGGTTGAACCAGACTTGGACAGATGCAGGTAGAGACAGGCCAAACCAGTGAAGAGGGCAGGTGATGTGGACAGAGGAACCACCAGAACGGGTAGAGCGAGAGGCAGGAACTCACAGAAAAACAGGCAGACTTGTGCAGAGCACAGACAGAGGCAAACTTTCAGCAAAAGAGTCCAGCTGGCTGAGCACACAGGAACTGGTACAGGCAGAGCACATCAGGACAGACAAGACGAGACATTCTGGCGGGGATGAGCTGGCTGAGGCGGGTATATATAGACAGGGGAACAGGTGAGCAGAGTTGCCAGTAGTTACTGGCAGCAGATGGAGCTGATCTGGGCTAATTGACTGGTGACTGAGGAGTGGACTGAGCTGATAGGGTGGTGACAGATGGCTGTTGGCTGAGGGGAGTGGAAACTAATTAGTCCAGAAAAGTCCAAAACAAATCAAACAAAAACCTAAATCATGGCAGTCTTTTTTCTTTCTGATTATATTTGTGTTTCTCACTCTGTTTGTAGCCGTATTTCAATCCAATTCTCATTCAAATTTTCAGTGAACTTTTAAAACGTCATTGGAAGCGTAGTAAATGCGAATCAGACATGTTTCCATCTACTGGAAATTAACCGGGCGATGTGAAGCATTATGTTGTCATAGGTTGACGTTATGCTGTAATAAACAGAAAGCAGAGGTTGCTATCTAGCACGGACAACACATAATGTAATGGAGAGATGTTTTAATAAATGTGTTGTTATTTTTTTTTGACGGATGAGACTAAGAAATGCATGAGTGTCTTTGTTGGTCCACACGTATGTGTTGTTTCTTCCAGCCTAGTTTCTAAGCGTTATGGGAACATTCAGGAAGAAACGTCTGATCAGTCATGTGAGGTAAATGTTCACTACGTCACAGCTTATTCGACAAAAATGTTTCCATCTCCTCTTTAGCGCATTTACTGTTTTTCAAAGAAGTAAAAATCAAATCAAGCAAGCTTAAAAACATTTTAGCAAAGTTTTGAGGGTTAATTTGAATTTTGCAGTTCCCATCAACCTGTTCTAATGTGATATTTCAAAATATGCATTAAAAAGGTTGATGGAAACCCGGCTTGTGTCTGTCTGTCTGTGAGAGAGGGAGTGCGTTTCTCTGGCCATATTTTCTGTCTTCTACTTCTGTCAAGCTGTCTGTCTCTGTTCTCTAAGGAGTGGTTCTTTTCTTTCCTCTGCCATCTCACTCCCCACAGCTCCGTTTAATATCTTGGACTGTAATATTAAACGGTATCAGCAAAAATTGTATAGATACAAGTTTTGTCAGTTTTTTTAGAATTGTAATAGCTTATTAATTTTGGGGCACGTTAACACTGACATCTGTTATCTGTGTTGCAGGTGATGTTATTAAACATTAATTGCTTGATTTGAAGTTTGAGCATTTGCCATGTTATCAATATTCTATTGGGAACAGTGGTTTGTGAACTTTGAATGTCATTGCATTTTGTTTCGGGACGTCATGCTTTAGTGGGCGGAATACTTCGAAGACCTCCTTAATCCCACCAGCACGTCTTTCATTATGGAAGCAGAGTCTGAGGACTCTGGGTCGGGTTCTACCATCTCTGGTGCTGAGGTCGCCGAGGTTGTTAAAAAGCTCCTCGGTGGCAAGGCCCCAGGGGTGGATGAGATTCGCCCTGAGTGCCTTAAGGCTCTGGATGTTGTGGGGCTTTATTGGTTAACGCGACTCTGCAGCATCGCCTGGACATCTGGGGCCGTTCCCTTGGATTGGCAGACTGGGGTGGTGGTCCCCCTATTTAAAAAGGGGAACCGGAGGGTGTGTTCCAACTACAGAGGAATCACACTCTTAAGCCTGGTAAGGTCTATTCAGGGGTTCTGGAAAGGAGGGTCCGTCGGATAGTCGAATCTCGGATTCAGGAAGAGCAGTGTGGTTTTCATCCTGGCCATGGAACACTGGATCAGCCCTATACCCTCAGCAGGATTCTGGAGGGGGCATGGGAGTTTGCCCAACCAGTCTACATGTACTTTGTGGATCTGGAGAAGGCATTCGACCGTGTCCCCCGAGGGATCCTGTGGGGGGTACTCTGGGAGTATGGAGTACCGGGCCCTTTAATAAGGGCTGTTAGGTCTCTGTATGACCGGTGTCAGAGTCTGGTCCACACTGACGGCAGTAAGTCGGACTCATTTCTGGGGAGAATTGGACTCCGCCAAGATTGCCCTTTGTCACCGATTTTGTTCATAACTTTTATGGACAGAATTTCTAGGCGCAGCCAAGGTGTTGAGGGGATCCGTTTTGGTGGCCTTAGGATTGAGTCTCTGCTATTCGCGGATGACGTGGTCCTAAGGGTGGAGTGCCATCTTCGGGTTGGGGAGGATGTGCTGCCCCTAGTGGAGGAGTTCAAGTATCTTGGGGTCTTTTTTCACGAATGAGGGGAAGATGGAGCGGGAGATCGACAGGCGGATTGGTGCGGCATGTGCTGTGAAGCGGACACTGTACTGGTCCGTTGTGGTGAAGAGAGAGCTGAGCCAAAAGGCAAAGCTCTCGATTTACCGGTCGATCTATGTTCCTACCCTCATCTATGGTCACGAGCTTTGGGTCGTGACCGAAAGAACGAGATCCTGGATACAAGCGGCTGAAATGAGTTTTCTTCGTAGTGTGTCTGGGCTCTCCCTTAGAGATAGGGTGAGGAGCTCAGTCATCCGGGGAGAACTCAGAGTAGAGCCGCTGCTCCTCCACATCGAGAGGAGCCGGTTGAGGTGGCTCGGGCATCTGGTTAGGATGCCTCCTGGACGGCTCCCTGGTGAGGTGTTCCGGGCATGTCCCTCCGGGAGGAGACCCACGGAAGACCCAGGACACGCTGGAGGGACTATGTCTCTCAGCTGGCCTGGGAACGCCTTGAGATTCCCCCGGAGGAGTTGGCCCAAGTGGCCGGGGAGAGGGACGTCTGGGCCTCCCTACTGAAGCTACTACCACCACGCGACCCGACCCCGGATAAGCGGAAGACGATGGATGGATGGATGCATTTTGTTTATATTCTTAAAAAAATAATTTCCCAAGTCCTCTGAAAACATGGAGATTCACTGTATATAACTGATGTACTTTTCCTACTTTGCACCTTCCCTTATGAGCCGATGTGGCAAGTGAATTTCTCCAATGTGAGATCAATAAAGCCTATCTTATCTTATATTGCGATTGGAATATGTGTGTGTGTGTGTGTGTGTGTGTGTGTGTGTGTGTGTGTGTGTGTGTGTGTGTGTGTGTGTGTGTGTGTGTGTGTGAGAGAGAGGTTTTAGTCAAGACAAAGTCACAGTTACACCTTCAAGGAAGTGGGAGAAAGTCACGGGTCAGAGATGGGCCACCATCATACAGGGGTCAATGATTTGCTTCTGTCAGCAGGATTTTAGTGCCAGAAAACATAATTGTTGCACAGAAGTTATTTTTGGATGCAAAGGTATATAGACCACCCTAAAACATTGGAAATGGGTGTTTCATTGAACACATTAAACTGTGACTCTAACCAGTGTGAGTCAATGAGTTAAAAATAATTTGTCTCCATGTTGATTGTATTCTTTAAATATGTTTTCTTAATAAGCAATCCAAATATTGGAACTATAAAAATTTGTCATAATGTAATTTGTGTTTATTTTCCCCCTCATTAACTAATAACAATTTTGCTTGGACATTTTACTTTAGTATACTACAGTCTGGTAGTCAGCATAAATACTCTAATAATAAACCATTTTCCCCAGTAAGTCTGGTAAGATAAAAAGAAAAACAAAAATGTCCCAAAAAGGTTTATCAACGTTTCAGCCACTGCTGAAACAAGCTCTCCATTTTGGCTTACTCAGGAGGATTTTCCTTCTCACACATTCAAAATCGCAGAATGTTTAATTTGTTTGTAAACAACGAGCTTTACATATTGCTTAATTTTACTTTTAAAGGTTTTGTGATGATTTGGAAAAGGCAAACTGAAGACATCGTGTTTCAAATGTAAACATTTGAATCCTTGGATTTTACTAAAGTGTATAAAAATGTGCTAGTAACATATTTTTAGACATTCAAAATGTTTATTGTAGGTGATTAATTCCTTTATGCTGTTTTTTTATCTGTACAGAACTGATATTTTTTGCATACTGTTCACAAATAGGTTTCAATAAATGTGTGTTTATTTTAGTTGTTTGTAAGCATAACCAACTTCCAGCTCAAATACAGAAGTAAAAGGACTAATCTTACCTCAGTAACTTATTTAAACAAAACCTTTTATCCTAAGTGCTATTGGCAAAATACAATTGCAAACTGACTGACTGTGGTTGCATCATACAGTCAGTTTGGGTATTCCTTGTTGGTTCACTAGTTAACTCTAAAATATGTTGTGTTAAAAGTGCAAGGCACAGTTAAACACAAAAGATGTAAAATATCAGCCCTCTGGAATGCTTTAAGTTTGTGCTCCACCGTAGTCCTGTGTAGACAAAAAAAGCTTTTTTTTTTAAGACTGCCATGGACATATTATCATTGTAATGACCTATTTCTTCCAAAAAATATATTAATTTGATTATTAACTTCAGTGCTCACCTGATAAAACAAATATTTGTCTGCCTTTTTTCTTTTTTTTTCTTTTGTTGTTATTGTTGATACATTTACCTAATAAATAAAACACCAGTTTAAGCGCTTAGTCTGTTTTCACATTCCAGTTAATAATTATGAAGGGAATTTTTTGACTGAAACTTAAGAAAGTCAAAATATCTTTTTACCCCTCCACCATCTATAGAAATTGGTTGATTTTCAGGACGTAAAGTATCTAAACATAGTTGAAAATGATAAAAATGCACTTCTGAAGGGATTTCAACACAAAGGAGTAAAAAAAGTTATTGCATTCAGAAAACTTGTTTTGAACAGTAGTCGACTGCACTAAAGTTGAAGCAGTGCACACAATTTACTTTTAAAAGGGATGCAAAAAGCTTAGTAAAAAAATTCAAAATTTAATCCAGAACATACAACAATATGCAAGAATTGTGCAATTTGTATCGACACTACTAAAGTTATATAAAAATGAAATAAATAAAACACATACAAACACACACACACACACACAAATGTCAATGGAACTAGGAGGGTTAGATAAATGTTTTTCTTCCTGTGCTGGTTGGTAGATGATGAGCTTGACATGAAGTGGAGCCTTCCAAAACTATATTTTGTCATTTCATTAACACCATAGATTGTACAAAGGCAAAAATTGTGATTACTGTGGCAACTAAGGCAGGAACAGATCTTTTTTGTTTCATGGCTACCACCAGAGTCTGACAGAAAGAACAACCTGAGGGTGATTGTCAAAGAAATACTTAGGATTTAGTAAACATAATGCTGTGGTATTATGGAGGCCAAAACAAAAATGCCAGCTGTTGTACAAGGGTCGGTTAATGTAAGAAAAATGTGACCAGTTGTATTTGTAAGAACAAGATGTCATTGCACGTCATGATACAGTAAGCATAGGCCTATTGATCTTATTTCTTTATGCATTTTTTTGTCAGCTTTTTTAAATAGAGGGATTTTTAGATAATGTCTTGTAGAAACAAGACTACCTTTGAGAATTAAGGTATAAAAAGCTTATCTGTTTGCAAGGTCATGGCGAGAGAATACATAATTTATTTATTTTTTCAAATACTGTATTTTCCTTATTTTAACCTCCAATAAACTTTCTTCATAGAGATACAGTAATTTTAGCTCAACCTTAACACTTTCTAACTATGTGTACATGTCATCAAATGCATTTTTCATCGCTGCCTAATCATTTCACATTGAGCCAAGGAACAAAGTTGGTAACTTTTGGAAATGGCTGACTTGAACCCTGAGTGTTTTTTGTTTTTATTTGCAGATGGTCATCGTCTTTGCTGAACTTGTGGATTAAACCTAACAGTGAAACAAATTGTTTATCTCTAAATATATTTATAATTTTTTGTTCATAAAAATACAAAACATGTCTTAAAACACAAGGGAAAATAAATGTTAATAGCAACTGCATATGTGCGTCCTGATGGGCTCTGGACAGTAATGAAGACTGGGCTACCTATGACTCAAGGTGTAGGTTGTTGCAACCCAGCTGTCTCTCTCTGTGCTACTATAAGCAAGCTTATGTTGTGCAGTGAAATGTACAGCTACCTGCTGTAGAGACGCCTCCGCAGGGATGGCTCATTTCATGCCTTACTGACATCTGTCTGCTCAAGATGCATCTTCTCACTTTAAGCAGAAATGGCAGTCACCCTGACCTGACCCAATAACTGTAACCAATCCATCAGTGCTTGTCTGGTGAGCCCCTTAATGGGAACACTGTCTCCTACAAGAATACAGATTTAAAGCTGCTACATAAAGCAAAGATTTTGGTACAGACCCTCATTTGTAGATGTTGCTTGACTTACTACAACAGACTTGCATAAAAGTACCAGCCAAACAAAACAATTCAGCCTGTACTGTAAAAGTGATTGAAAACAAGTTTACACACCCCTGGTAAAACCGGGTTTTTATGATGTAAAAATACTATAATCATAAAAATACAATGTATAAGGTGGACTTCAACTAAAAAAACCAATCGGTTAGAAGGAAAATCCCAAAAAAAAGTTGCAATAACCTGGTTATAATACTTTGTTAAATCAGCTTTTGATATAGTTTCAGCATTCAGCCTTCCTCGGTAGGGGTTTATCAGCATATCAGCCACATCTTTTCAATATTCTTCCACTCGGCTTTGCAAATGTTTCCCAAATCTGTCAGATTGCAAGGAAATTTCTTGACCTCTTCATGTGGCCCCACAGATTTTCTGTTGAATTTAGTTTTGGGCTCCTCTTGTAACTATTTCACAATTTTATTTTTCACTCTCGTGAAGTTATTCTTATGTAGATGTGTGCTTGGACTCCCAGTGAAAGTAAAAAAATAAATAAAATCCAATTTCATATTCAGCTTTATTGTAAAACTTTCAAGATTCTGAGCCACAAGTAACAGATAATTTCGAACTGGTCATAATATCATCCACCATGATAAAAAAAAAAACAAAAAAAATCCACCATGATTGTTTTACTGAGTGCAGTGTTTTTTTTATATGGTATCTCTATAGCAGGGGTGTCAAACTCATTTTTGTTTAGGGGCCGCATACAGCTTAATCTGATCTCAAGAGGGCCACATGAGTAAACTCATTGCAAGATTAAATAGAATTTATAAAAGTGTAGTTGTTGTTGATTTTTATAATAAATGAAATCACTTTTACACAATATATTATGAATAACCTCAGCGTTTTTAAGAAATGTATGTGCATTTTCAACAATACTTTTACTCACTTAAACATTTACTTAAGTGCATTATGTATAAGAACTGATCACAGTGATTGTAAAATGTTGAAAAACATTTATTCACAATTTTTTGGAACTTAAAAACACTGTCCTTCATGACAGAATACATCAAACAGATAAAAATTAAGAAATTATTTAAAATCAATTTTCCACATCTAAAGCTCAGTGCTACCATCTGCTGATTAAAACACAGCACCCCCGTGGACAATATAGGAACTGCATATTTTAAATTAAATGAAGTATATGTTTTTTTCAATAATTGTTTTATCATTCTCTTCCTTATATATCATCTTTCTTACACCTTTTCTTTTTTTCTTCTTGTTCTTCCTTTCCTCTCCTACTTTCCCACTATAGTGTCCATATTATTTGAGATATTCCCCGCATGAATCATAATAAAACTATTCACATTCATAAACCAAGCAGAGCACTATGGCAAAAGCAGTACTGCTCCACTTGTGAAAGTAAAATCTGATGAGCTCTTTTTGGCATTAAGACAACAATTCTTATTGCCACATTGCCAGACAGGACACTGAAAAAAAAATCATTGTTGAATAATGATAATGCATTTAGCCACTGGGCCGGACAATATTGTTCGGAAGGCCGGAACCGGCCCGCGGGCCGTATGTTTCACACCCCTGCTCTATAGCCTCCATATTTGGGGAAAAAACTGGAGATTGTTGTTTCATGTAGAACATAACCAGTCCTAGGAATTTACTGCTACTTCTTCAACATGCTGTTAATCTATTGATAGCCTCACTGACTATTTTCTGATCTAATTTTGGATAAATGCCCAGATCTTGTAATTTCACTGTTGTCTTACATTTTCTCTGACTTGTCACTATCTTGCTTGTAAGACCCTTCAGATCTTTTGTAACCATAATTATGGCTTTAGCTAAAGGATATGAAAGTGTAGCAGTAATAAAAACGCAACAAAGGCAGCTAAACTGCATTTCAGGGTAATCAGATTTAATATAGTTCAAGGGCAGGTGTGAACGTGGGAAGACTGAATGCTTCAGGAAATAATTGGCTTCAGGGTGTGCACAGCTATGCAATCAGGTGACAAATTTGTTTTCAGTTGAACTTTGCAGGACAAATGTACACATGTAACAAAAAGTTTTGAAATTCTTTACCAAAACCCTGGTATTTTAATAGGGATATGTACACTTTTGAGAGCCACTGCATAATCTGTGTAAAGTGTGCATGTTTTGGTGATGTCCTCAGAGTCAGTTTACACAGTGTAAAAGCAATAGTCAGTGTTTGTTTTCACATTTAGGCATTGCCAAATGAGCATTTTGGAATGAAAAGACTACCCGCTCTGACAAAAGAATGTACACAAAATACCAGGAAGTCATCCCACTTATTTTTACAGCACCTTTTTCTGTTTATACTACTATTCATCATGCCTCTTTTGCTTTGAATATTCAGACGTGGACGATGCCACTTCTTTACAGAGAAATAATTCAGCACACATTGCTCTGTAAATAGAAAGGAGAAGGCCCCCTCTCCTCAAAAACAACCCCGGCAGCATAGCTTGGGTTCACAGAGTTGCATTTGACCAAAACAAGATTTTTTCGAACAATGTCCCCTGGCTGGGAAAAATGTGCATTTTGGCCACAATGCACACAGAAAGCCAAACCGCTTATCGCTGCACACCTTCATGCCAGCTGTCAAAACTCTGTGGTGAAGGGCTGATGAGTTGGTCCTGTGTGGCAGCCACAGGACCTGCCTGGTCACTTTGCAGACGTCGTTGAACTCCCCATGTTTTCTGAAGTATTCCAAAGTCAAATGTCACCATTTTCCTGACAGCTAAGGTTTTGAAAAAAGTGGGTCAGGGCATAAGACAATGATCGTAAGGCCAACGGCAAATCTGCACCCGAGGGACGGAGAAGAAAATAATCACATTGTTTTAACAGTGCAGTTTAAACTCGTGAAAGGAGGACTGCACATAGAGAAATACTACAAAGTCCAGTGAACTCAAAGAACATACTGAAAAGAGAGGGCAAATGTCCCCAGATGAAATACTGCTGAAGTTATAAAACCACTACCTAAAATAAACGCCTCTAAAGGTAGTTCTACAAACTATTGAATCTTCCAGGTCAATTCACCCCTTCACCAATTTGTACTCTCCTTTTGTTCCTCCCAGCTTCCATTTAGCTCTCATGGACTCAAACATTGGATAAAATGGTCAGTTTTGCAACGACACCATTTTTCTCGTCAAAGTGAAGTCTGTCACATGATGCACTGTTCACCTGTTCTTTTAGTGCTGGCCATTATAGGCCCTGAATAAAACAGGGAGTGCTTTATGCTCTACAGTCTGTCTGGGATTAAAGCCGTAGTTGGTAATCCTGTTCAGAAACGCTTTTTGTTATGCTGGAAGAAATGGTCCTTCCATCCTGAGTGTAGTCAGTACATTATCTATTCAGAAAATGGGAATGAAAAAAATTGGATACCTGTGAGAGCTGCAGGATTGTAAAACCTCTGACCTTGCATTGTCCATGTGCGTTTCTCTCACGTAATGACGTTGTAGTTAAAGGCTGTCCGAAATCGCCACAGCAGCCCGGCGCTCCTTTCCTCCCCACAATAGAGTTCTGACTGTTGACCCAATGAAAATTTACGGATCAGGAGCTATGAGCTATTATTAAGGATGTCCGGATGGAGCCAGTCTGGCACTGAAGCCCCTACATCAAACTGTGCCAGTTACCCTTCATGTGAAATTTTTGTTATCAGCGCAAAAAAGAAACCGACGGACAAAATATATTAATAATAAACTACTAAATCATTAAAATTATTTAAAAGCACTTTTGAGTACAATAACTGGCAAATTATTATCTGCTAATGTGTTAAAGTTAGCATCTGCTTTATAATTTCCCATCAGTGCTTCACTAAAGTGTAATTTCACAGATTTTTTTTTCAAGGCTCCTACATTGAATCTTTTCTTCTTTTTTTCTTGTTTTTTTTTTACACATTTTGAGAGTTATGAAACCTTTAAAAAGGCTTGCTGTATTTGGTCAAGTTTAGAGTACACAGCAAAAAGGGAACTAAAAGTAAGTGAACATTTTCTTGAAATAACGTATTTATCCTTGATTTGAGCAGGCGAATAAGATAATTAGATCTACTGCACTTGAAATAAGATGATGGAGATGAGTTGTTCCTATTTTAAGCTCAAAAACCATATTCCATGGGCAGATCATTTAAACGTGCCTGCTCAAACAAAGGACAAATGCACTCATTTTAAGAAAAAATTACTTTTCCTTCCCTTTTTGCAGTGCAGTCTGTTTTTGAGAAGCCACTGATTGTGTTCCTGCTGACGACATCAAATTAAAATGAAAGCAGGAAATCTGGTCATTGAAAGAAGATTTTTAATTTGTCTGCATTCTCTTTAAAAAGGCTTTGCATCGAAGAAAAACAAAACAATAAAAAGAAAAGTACATCTGCATCAACAGCCTGTACTGGTGGACCAAAATTACACTATTCTTAAATTACAACTATGGAACACACAACATTATTCTGAATCATTCTACTTTTACCATAAATGCACTTTTCGTAAAAAAAACTGATAAAACTTGGTAATAAAAAGTTTTGTTTTGCTTGAGCTGAACACTGAAACACCCTGTTTTGCACTAAGTCCAGTAGCTCTATAGCTTGTAGCTACTTTCCAACCAACTAACCAAATGTGTTTTGTATTGTTGACACTGTTGTTGAAGAGAGGCTTTTAAATTCTCATTATAAAATGTTTGATGAAAAGACATGAATATTTAAAGATAAATGATAGAAACCACTGTTACTTTTCCACATTTCCTGGATTAACCTAGGCTCGAAACCCCCTAATGGACTCGTTTCGTATTTAGGGAAAGAGAGAGATAAATAAATACAATTTCAGTAAGTGTTGCTATTAGACAAGGAGACAGACGTATCGATCTGTGGGGAACTTTGATTCTTAGATAAGCATTTTAGGTTCTAGGAGAACTGTTTGATGTGCAGAAATGTTTTTTGAAACTTTAAGGATACATTTAATTGTTCCAAAAAGCATTGTATATGCTCTTGCATTGTTGATATCACACATTCAGATAGAAGGTTTTAATATTGAAAAAAAATTTCTGGAGTGTTTCTGATGCTGATACCTTAAAAACGCTCAAACAGACCCATCACATGAACTCAATCAGAGCAACTTATTAATATGACAGGGCAGTGAAGGAATAAACGTGGAAACCTCTGACTTTTAAAGTATAAATAAATGTTTTGTTTGCAGGCCAACATCAAGGACAATTCAGGCCCCTACAGTGAAAAATACTAATTTGTAGTCATACTGAATGTTTATGATCATCTTCATTTGCATGTCAAGACCCGTATTTGTGCGGCAGCTCCAATATCCCTGTGCAATGCATTGAGTCATCCTCCTCCTCACTGATATTTTTTCCCACAGCATAATTAAACTCAAACACCTTATCAAGAGACTTGTGCCTGACAGCTTTAGAGACCACCTTGAACGGAGCATATGATTCAGCACTCGTCAGCCCGGAAAACAAGTCGACTGTGGTTCTGCTCACTGTGGGATGCCTCCTAAAAGAGATGGTTAGTCACATGCTGCTGTCGTTCGACAAGAGCCTTTTTTTTTTCCTCATCCTGGCCAGCATGAGTCCTCTTTCTGGAGTTGATTGAAGCACATGTATATTACATAAGCTTATTATCATCAGCGGGGCAAACAAATGCTTCATTATGTGATTGTTGTCTTCAATGACTGAATTGTTACGTTTCTCTGTTTCGTTTAATTGTCAAATGCACACATTTTCAAGACACAAAACGGCTTTATCTGAAGCTTATGAGCCATTCAACTCACAGACATGTATGCACCGCGGCACAGCTGGGAATTTAAGTATTCATTATGCACGGTTGCACCACATCAGTGCTGATTTCTCATGGTCTTTTAGTCCTGGTAACAGTCCAGGTTTGCTAAGAACTTGTAGTAGAAAAAAGTTAGTAGCTTCTCTGTATTTCCTGTCGGTGAAACTCTAAAATGTCTGCCCGTAATCATTTTAATTGATGTAATCTAACAAAATGGTAGGAGGGGGGGGGGGGTTCAATCATATTGCGGAAATGGGGATTGAGGCAAATGTTGATACCAAACTTTACTTTTGTATCAGCTCGTTTTTTTATGGGTCCATTTGCCATAACAACAGGTCTACCTGATGATATCACAGGTGTGATCTTCTCTGTACGTCTGAAAGTCTGTTGTCTCGTCTGGAAGCAGCTGTAATGTTGGGCTTCAGTGGAACTTCATTTTATTGAGATATGAAAGCCTTGAGAGTTGAATTCAGCATCTCAAATGTTGTGATCCTCAAACCAGTGATAATCGAACTTTATGAGAAGTTCCTCATATGGAAAATCTGAGGGGGGAATTCACAAGGCAGCGTAATCACCTTCATTTGTTGCTACTGTTTTGCTCCCGCTGTTTTTTACTGCACTAGATTATCAAAACAGATTGTTCGAGAAACACACAGATGCAAACCAGCGATTGAAATTCAGCAGATGGAAGACCTTTTTTTTGGGTTTTGCATTTAGATTTATTGACACATTTGAGATGAAATGTAATACACAAATAGTGCTATTTTTTACACATAATGGATTTGTTAAAGGGGCCATGACAACAAATTAGATTTATCTGAGATTTTGGGGATATAGTATGGAAATAATCTGTTGTGCACCGATGAGGCCGTGTGAATGTCAAAAGGAAATACTAAAAGACCTGCTAAGGGGCAGTCAGCTTTGTCTCTTTGCTCACAAATAGTGAGATTAGAAAACAGGTCATTTTTCTACGTAGGTTATCTTCCTACATAATTCATATTCTCCAATCAGAGCACAGAATCAAGGAAACAGCATTCCCCCTTCTCTCCTCCCCCAGCTGATACACCGGCTGTGGGTCCCACTAGCATGTCTGACTGCTTCACTTGAGAGGAGGATGGTGGAGAAGCTTCAGCCCCAGATCAGCCTCCTTTTATCGGCTCCAACAGAAGCCAGACACTGCTGAAGACGCGGAGCGCGAATATCCAATATTCAACTTAAAACTAATTTCACAGCAGTTACTATAAATGGGAGCCGATATCATCCAAATGGATGGAGGTTTCCACTTGCTCCCGAAAGACAAGAGAATCCCAGAAGTGTGGCTGAAGTTTTTCGAATAAACTGATTTTGAAAAAAAAACAAAAAAAAACGGCTGCACCAACACGGAAGGTGGCGACCACAACGCTGTCATCACCCATAAGTTTATTTAATTTCGAAATGCTGTACAATGTAAGGAAGGTGTGTTTGTAACTGACACATCCGGTTGTCTAATTAAAGCCAAAGCGCTGCCAGCTGAGTGATTTTACTGTCGCGGCCATGGGAGCCATCTCTTCGCCGCAGTCACCACGGCGACAAGTTTGCTGACAGTTGCATAACATTTCCGTAATGCTGGTGAGCTGCCGCAGCGAGCTCCCCGCCGCGACGCGGTCTATATGAGATAAGTTTTGAGTTTATTAGCAACGGCACGTTCCAGTATTTCAGACAGAGCAACAGACATACAGTCAGCAGTCCTAGCATCCAGTTGAATTAGTTGAAGCATTTAAGATCAATTTTCAGCTTTGGAATGTTAATACAGAGTAAACAATTGAACAATAAAATTTTATATTATCAAAAATTCAAACGGTTTCAGTAACCCAATTAACCAAGGTAAACACATTGTATAGATTAATTACTCGCTGATGTTTTAAAGCCTGTATTTCTGTTTATAACAGAATTACATTTAAATACATTTAAATACATTTAAATACATTTAAGATTACATCAAACCAAAAAAAAAAATAGTTTTTAACTTCACTGGAGCCTATATTCTAATTTATTGAATATGACTGTATACTGTATATGTTTGAGCACTGATTAACTAATCAATAAACAAACCACTAGATTAACCAACCAATGGATGAAGTCGTAATTGGCCAAAGATCGGCTGAATGTTAAAAATATCAGAGTATACATTTATGACATTTAGTTTGGACAAGTATACCATAATAATCTGTAATTTTACCAGAATCCATCCTGATAGTTTCAGCAAAAAAGCCAAGGAGAACAGAGAATCAACGGTGCTGCATCGATGGGTTTTATTCATGCAGTTCACTTGAGTCCTATTTGTTAAACCTTGCTTTTAAAACATCTGTTGAAATTGCTTTTACAGTGTTGTTATGTGGTTTATATCTGTATTTAAAAATACTATTTTAAAATACATTTTTATAATTTCTTGGACTGCAAAAAATATGTATAGCTCTTTGATTTGGTTGTTGTTTTCAGAACGTACATGAGGAACGGCAGGCTGTACCCTAAATGCACGCAATGTATCTAATTTAAATGTAGGGAAACTGTCTCAGCCCAGAGAGATGCAATTTACTTGGAAACTATGTTATGAGCAAATCTATCTTTGTGTCTTGTTTCAGCGTTGGAAGAACATTTGTAAATGTTAATCACATGAATGCCTCTGTGAGTCTAGCCCTCTATGGTTTTAACCTCACTGTTTGTATTCGGATAAGTTGGGGCTTTATAGTTTAAATATACACATACATCTTGACTGAAAAGATTTAATTTCTGTTTTATTGACCTTACAAGAGACATAATATTGCCGATACAAGATAACAATCTCAATGTACAGGAGTTCATTCAGTGAAAATGTTTGGATGGTTTAGACAGAGGAAAACACACAATTTAATTCATACCCAAGGGTATATATTTTCATTTTCAGGTTTTTTGTTTTCTTTTTTGTGTAGAAGTTGGATTTTCATCTTTCATCCAAATCCATTGCACAATATGTTGAAATGTAAACCCATCTGGCATGCAATGGATAATTTCTTGTTCTTCACATCATCTGTTCATGTCTGTTTATGTACAGAGTATGTGCATACAACATGTACAACAACTCTTATGTGAGTGTTTTGTTCAATTCTACTTTATAAGAACTTGTGCAATATTTGCATACTACAATGATTACCAATCTAGCATGGATGCTTTGTGTACATATACACATACACAGACTTGGTATGTCTGTGTATGTGTGCGTGTGTGTGTGTCTGCATATACATGTTAATTTGTTTTTTGTTCATTGTTTTTTATTTTTTATTTTATCTATATCTGTATAGCTTTTTACCTTATTTTGCTCTATGTTTCATAAATATTTCTTACAAGATCCGATGTGATGGAGGAATGTCCCCCTTGTGAGGTTAATAAAGTCTTATTTTACCTTTTCCTTGCCCTCATTTTAAGTCTTTATTTTTGCCCATATTATATTTTTGTCTTTTTTGGACAAAGCTAACCTTGTCCAGAGATAATACTGGATGTCTAGGAAACACAATGCTTAGATCAAGAAAAGCAGGCAGATGGCATGGAGGACACTGTAAGATTTAGTATAAAACAAAACCTGTCTTATATGGTGGCAGCATCAAAGGCCTTCGAAACATGACTGGTTTAAAGTGATAAAAACGGGAGGTGAGAGAAACAAAAGCAACGAAATGTCCTGTCAAGCACCTGGGTGAGTTCTGTGATGGAGCCCTTCAAGAAGCCAGATATTATCCTGGTACACTGATGGGAAAAAATCACATAATTGCACAAAATATGTCTGGATAATAGACTTAATTGGAAGATAGCTCAAATACATGGTTCCCTTTATATGGGATAATACTCAAGACATGGATTACTTATACTTGGAAGAGAAGATTAGTCACTCTTTTTGGATTATATATGATGATATGTCAAAGACTATTAAACTTAGGATGCCATTTTACTTGACAAAATAAAAATAAAATAATAAAAAGCATGCCAGCATGGGAACATACTTGTTTTTATGAAAAATGTATGGCTTTTAATCTATTAGTTTTTTTTTTATTTAATTGTATGTAGAAGGAGTGGACCGCCTAGCCGGGATCTGTGTTGGGGATGGGTGTTGGGTCCTGGGGGCCGGCACTTCCGCTTTCCTTCTAATAGTGTCCATTGGCTAGCGCCTTGATCTGCTGGTGCGTTGGTGGTCCTCTGTGCCTTGGCTGGGTGCTCGCTCAGGTGTGTGTTGACTCACTCCTGACAGCTGCTTCACGGGGCCTGGGCTCCCTGGCTCTTTCGGGGCCCTGCTGGGCGGGCGGGATGCCCCTAGGCCTCAGGTCTCTGGGCCCATGCCTGGATCCGCTCTGGCGTATCTGGCTGCTGGCAGAGCCCGCGGGCTCGTGGCCGCAGCTTCCAGGGGCTTCCGCACTGTGGCTGCTGGGGGGTTTCCTGGTGCTCTCCTCTGCTCTTCTCTGGGATGGGGGAGGCAGCTGTCCCAGTGTTGGGACGCCTTTGCTCTGGGGGCCTTTTCGGGTGTCTGGGGTTCTGGTTTCCCCAAGGTCTGGCTCGGCACAATGGGGGGGCTGTTCCTTGGCTCCTCACAACCACTATTGAGCATTTTTCTTATGAATAAATCTTACAACTGCACCCTTGCTAACACCTGCAGGTGCTTGGATCCAGGTGCTTACAGAATCACTTATATACAGATAAACCCTAAAATTTGCTTTGGCGGTCACTATGTGCATCTTGGATTAAATAATATTCCGTATTTTTCAGTGACGTGTGATACTTTTTTGGTTGGTTTTGTTGTTCTTTTTATATCTCTTTCTGCAGGTGTAGAAGCAGACTCTGGATGTTATCTTGTTCTCTCTTTTTCCTCTACTCCATTTTTCTCACCTTTTCTCCCTTTTAGCATTTTGCCTCATCTTTTTCCCTTCCTTTTCTTTCTCTTTTACCTTTCTGTTACAGTGTCCATTGAACTTGAAATAATGCCAAAATAATGTTTATAGTTTTTTTGCATATCTATCAAGTGGAGCTCTGTAGTGTAAGCAGTAATGCTCCACTTGTGAAAGTAAAATCTGTTGGGCTCTCTTTGGCATTAAGACAGCAATTCGTAGTGCTACACTGCCAGACAGGACATGTAACAAAAAAAAAAAGATTCAAAGAGTGAAACATTTCAAGCCTTTACTTCTTGTAATTTTGATGATGATGGCCGACAGATGATGAAAAATAAATATAAAATTCAGTGCCTCTTTAAATTAGAATATTGTAAAAAACGTATAGCATGTTTGTAGAAAGTTTAGTGGAAGGAAAAAGGGAAGTGCGAAAAGATACACCAGAAAGAGGGATAACCACAGGCTTGGTAAGATTATCAAACAAAATCCATTGAAAAATTTGTTGGGAGTTTCACAAGAAGTGGAGAAAGAAAGCTCTCGAAAGCAAAATATCAAGCCAGATAAGTCAATATTTTTGCATAGTACTACATATATAGGATATGAGCAATACCAGGTATGCTCATTATGTTCTAAAATACCTATTACAAATAAATTAACATTGTCCACGGTGTAGAAGCAGGTTTTATTACAACAAATAGGAATAGCACTGGAACCTCTCATCTTGTAGTGAGAAGAGTTACATTAATCTCAACTATAACAGATGGTAGAAATCCAGGTGCTACGAACCATCTGTGCATTCCTTAGAGAAATCATAACCACAGTGACAAATTTAATTTCTGCTTGGAGTTGTGATTAGAGAAGAGACTAACAGAGGGGCATGTTTAAGCTTCGGTTCTTAACCTTCATTATATCACACACCATCTTTCATAGCAGCAATATAGCTCAAGAATCCCAAGGCTTGTAAAAATTAAGTCTGCATTTGGTCAGAAAATTAGTACACATCCAAAAATCAGTATTTAGTATAAACCTTAACTCTTGAAGTACATTTAAAGGACTGTGGGATACTAAAAAGCTCTGTGATTGCAAACATTGATATCCAATATGGTATCTGACAAGCGAATTTACTTTGTTTCCATCATTACGTAATTTATGAATTACTTTTTTATCTTCACAAAGGAAAATACAACTTAACTTGTCATTTGTCTTTATCTTGATAAATAGAGGCTATGTTATGTTTCTATCTTGTGTATTCTGTATGTGCTCCCCAGGTGGCAAACATTTTCAACATGTGATCTAGAATACACGTGGATTTTATATATATATATATATATATATATATATATATATATATATATATATATATATATATATATATATATATATATATATATATATATATATATAAAAATGGAAACTGATCCTTTTGACATATCCTTGTGACTTCCAAATATTTTTTTAAACTATAAATGTTAAAATCTGGTACTAAATCAGGTTTTGGGATATTCATACATAATTGTTTCTATGAAGGAAAATTTACAAAGCACAGCTTGCAAGCATTTAGAAGCCCAATAATTGGTTAAACCACAAAGCAGTATTTATAAGTGAATTTTAGGTAACAACAACTTGAGTTGAAATTCATGTCGTAAGCCGACAGGTTGTTTAAAAAAAAACATAACTGAATGAAAACTGATATTTTTTGCATTGCCACCGTATTACAGCTCATAGTAAATTACTATGTTACTTCCTGTGAATATTTTAATCACAGAATATAGCTTACATGCGACACAGTCTTATCAATGGCCAAATTGCAAACTTGGCAAAATTACAGTAATGTGATAGAATATTTGCAACCTGCCTCGACCTGCCTCTTCTGTTTTTTGATATTCTGCTGCATTTAGATGTTTTGGATCATATCACAAATAATTTTATCAAATGACAAAAAGCAAGTTGAGATTCAACGTTCTTTTCTGGAGAAGCTTTGCTAGTTTTACATTGACCTTAACTGAGACAAGTAAGGTCTGCAGCGTTTTAAATGGTGTTTTGGGTTCTTTTTCGATGTCATGGGTAAGGCTAGGAGCTCTTTAAGTCATTTTGATGGGCCATTGTCTCCCTAGAAGGTTTATCACTGTTCCGTGTTTTCTCTATTGGAAGATAATGGCTCTTGGTCGTTCGCTCAGGACCCAAAGCTTTAGAAATGGCTTTGTAACCCTTTGCAGACTGATGTCAATTACTTAGTCGCTTTAGATCGACATTTAGCATTCTTCATGTTTTCAGATATGTTCTGTATGATTTTCTGATCAGTTCAGGTAGTAATCTTACCTGGGTGTGGCTAATAAAATTAACTTCAGTTGTTTAAGAAAGGGGCTGTGCAGTGGGTAGCACTGTTGCCTTGCAGCAAGAAGGTCCTGTGTTCAAGTCCACCCCTGGTAGCACCAGAAAACAACTATTATTTCATGACAAATGAATACTCCATATTGCCAAAGGCAATATTTCACCATGTGTGTTTATATTTGATTTTGAAAGGCTCAAAAAAGCATCATATAGAACTTTAATACCAAGTACCATATCTTTCGCACCAGATTATGAGGTGAACTGTGAATTAACATATTCATCGTTATTATAATTATGTGTGCTACAGTGTCAGACGCTTTAAAAGTCTTCACATTCAATTAAAACATAAGGTAGATATGCAATGTTACCAGTAATAAAGCAAATAGCAGTAGCAGTTCAAAGCAAATGATGGAACAAAGAAATGTTCAAAAGTGTACAAATTCACTTAGATCAGTTTGTGTGGTTGTTACAGCAAAAAAATAAAGAACAAGAAAGGATTTCTCTAAGATCCTTCCACAGACGATGGTATAAAATGTTGTTTTTAAATAGATAAAAACAAATTAAAGCAAACATTCTATAAAGTAAAGTACAGAATCTTAGCAGCAGTTCAGCATAGTAACAGCTTGTGGCAAAAAGGTGTCCAGCAGTCAGATTATTCTGCTTTGGATGTTGAAGTGTTGTATGCCTGATGGCAATGGCAATTAAACTAATTCATTCATTTGGCAAAATCAATTAATCATATAAAATTTCTAAGACACAGAAATTACCATTTTAACTTTTCTTTGATGCTTATTTTTTCAGCATCAACTCCTCCTACATTTTAACTTTGATAGTAGTGATGGATTGGTATTATGGTTGGTGCATCAATACATTTTATCCAAATACTTTTACCCAGACTAGAAAGATGAAAGTAATGAAACTTTAATTGTTTTGCAATAAAAAAGCTTATGCAATTTCCGTTCAGTGAAATCAAACCCCAAATGGAAAAAGCATCCTATTAGGTAGAAGTTGTGGAACTTGCTGTAGTTCTCCTGACATGAATACCATTTGCTGTACTTTTAATCGACAATCAGCCAACTAATTGTCTTGCAGTGGAGTGTTTTGGTCATGCAATTACAGAGTTGTGGCTTCCTGTTTACCCTTCTAAAATTATACAATCTATAAACAAGTGTATTTTACGGTACTTTTGATAGTAATTTAATACTGGTGAGATAACACTTTCATTACAGACATGCCTAGAACAACTAGAATATGTCCTCAAAAACTTGATAAGTTGTGTACATTAAAAGACATAAGTGACAGTTTCAAGTAATGAATATAACACATGCATAATGACCTGTGCTTTTGATATAATCTCTAGCTGATCAAAGTGTTATCCCAAAAACGGAGGGAAACGTTAACCTGGTGAATATATAATTTACTGCCTACAAATTACAGGGTCTTACACTAAAGACAAGGAGGCAAAAAGGTGGAATTGTCCATCTTACATAAAGAAAACATTTCAGGTTTCCAGCATTTTTGATAGAGTGAAAATATTTATTATGACAGCGCCCCAGGCAACAAATGTGTCATATAATGAGCTTTCTCTCACATTTAAATACGATATCTTTATGGCAAGGCACCCTGTGCTTAAAGCATTATCTCTCCCTATATGTATCCTCCTTGAGCTCATATATTCTGCTCCAGATGCTCCGGAACCATCAATGGCTATCATTTATCCACATATTTTCTCCCTAACCCTGCCATTACTGGCAATCATATGTTCAGCTGATATATCTAATTTGATTGACACATTGAAATCCTCCATTCCTTTATATAACTTTAGAAACAGCTGCAGTAAATCTTTACTATGTTGCTTTAAATCACTGACCTGCCCATGGACATGATGCTATAAATGGCCCACTGGGTTTTATAACAGAGGCTTTACGCTGACGGCAGAAAGGCAAAACCACACGACGCAATCGCATGCAGCCTTTACATTTGATTACGAGAACTGCCACATCATCCGTTTCCCTTTGAAGAGGAAATACGCTGTGCATCCAGCTTAGTCATGCATTAATATCAATCACATTTTGTCGGAGCCAGATTTCACAGTGTTAGCTGATATTGTAGTATTGATGATGCAAGTGGGGGTGTTATATCAGTCAGAAGCATTGGTAAGAGTTTTCTTTGTTAAATACTTCTCACGGTGCAATCGTTAAATGTTTGATTGTTTCTTTTTAAACAGATATTGTTTTTCTTGACAACTTTGTGCTTCCATCTTTAATTAGCTGCTTTACAATATTTTTATCTTTGTAATTTCTTCAATATCTCAGTATTCTTTTTTTTTTTGAGAAACAGAATATGCTGAAAGGAAGGAAAAACTGGGGGAAAATGTTGGGCACACTGTGATTATACTCACTCCACCGAAGCAATCACTACCAAGACATGTGTTCAATAGAATGAGTGCTTTGCCTCAGGCTCTTGATTGTATTGTTTCCTAGCTATTGATTTGGGGCCAAATCAAAAGGTACCATTTGAGTGGGCTGCTGCAGAGTGTTCCTTCTTTAAAATGCAGGAGGGACAAGGAAAGTGCTTATTTAAAGCATACATACCCAAAGCAAACAGCAGCTAGGAGTCTTCGTACTGCCAAAGCTATGCAGTGGGCAACTAAACAAAGCAAAAGGACCATTATTTTCTTTTTCTTTTGTAGCGTTTACATGCAGTTGGGGATGACTCAAAAAGAAAATTATATCACTGTTGTCTTACTTGATATGAATCAATTGCGCACACTGTTTGCATATAAATCAACTTTACATAGTGTGTGCAGCAGTAAGAGGGACCCCAGCCTGACACTTTGTGCCCACACACACTTCTTTGTGTGTAGGAGTTGGAGATTATGACAAGTCCAGGATATTGTTTTTGACTCAAGCTTACTGAATCCTCCTGTGCATTTTGAAAGCCACATAATTCTTATAGAATGGCAGGTTTTAATGCCAAGATCCACCATGTGCATTGAGGTTTCACATATCCTAATGCATGAGCTACATCTTCTCCCTATCATTTGTGAGCGCTACAACAACTAGACGGATGAAGAGGTGTCTTTTCGTACCGAGTCCATTTGCTTCCCCATCCCCCAGAGCTACAAGAAGCTAATGATGCTTCACAAATTAAAAAGCTGCAGCCCTGAGACCAAATCTATCCTAACCTATACATCATAATGTGCCCATCATTGGACTTGGGTGAGGAGAAAAAGACTTGAGCGGCAGACCAACATCATAATAGGTGTGTGGGTATAGAAAAGATCCAACTGTTTTCTATACCCACAATAGCAAAAAGCCATTATTGTTAAAACCGTTGAATCGCTTGTAACTAAGCAAATGAATGAGTATCTAACCACTCATATTTCTTCTTTCAGTCCGTTTCTTTTTAAAGACAGAACCACTACAGCAGCCCTGAAAGCAATTGACGATTTTATTTGAGGCCAGAAAAGAAAGCAAGCAATACTGTGCAACCTTTGCATGGACCTCTCCAAGACTCAGAAACCATGTATCGTATTGTATTAAAACAAAAAGCTAATTATTTTGATTCACATTTTGAGTTGGATGGTGAAAACACTTATTCTTACTCCATGTTATGAAAAATTATGTTTCAAAAAAATTCAACCTATTTTGATAGCATTAGGGAATACATTGTTTCTATTAATGTACAGAAAAAACATATTTTTGTTCTTATTTGTTTTGTTGGAAATAAGTTTTATGGGGACATTAAAAAAAAACATTGATTCTGGATTTATCTCAGAGATGCGAGCATGCTTGGAGGTGTGAGCAACCCTTGTTATCCTGAGAACCAACCTGTAGTAGGAAGGGGTGAAGAAGAGGGTTGACACAGAGCCACATTAGCGGGAAAAAGTAGAGGTATGCTCCTAAGTGTCCTGGCCGTGTCATCCAGTAAATACGTTTGTAATCACTTCATTCAGTTTAATTATAATAAACAAGGAAGGACAAGCTGTAAGCACCCGTGCTGCTCTAGGAAACATCAGGCTCTTTGTTTTCATCAACATGTGTTCGTAAAAATGATTAATGAAAACAATAAGTCACAAACCATACAGACACCACAGAAAATTTATTTCACAGATCAACACCTAGAATGTTACATCACAAGAATTCAAACAGATGACACAACATATCCTTCTGGGTCCCTGCACTTATCTTTGCAATCTTTATGGCAGTAAGCTAGTGTGAAAATACTCTTCATTTTGATCTAAATGTGTTTTTTTTATTGCACTGATTGATGCTGTTTGTTATGTTTAATTTTGTGATCTCTATAATGGGTATAATGAGGTTTTTAGCTGCAAGTCATTCTGGTCAGGACACCTTGTAAATGAGATTCTAAATCTAAATTGGGCTTTTATGGGTTACAAATTGCAGTTTAAAAAAAAAAATACATAAAAAATTGTCTGGCTAGTGCTCATCTTCTGTCACTTCAATTTAGAAAATATGATCATAGTCTCCCAGGAAATAAAGCCTCCTATATTACACTCTATAAGGGCAAATGGCAACACATAGCAGGTGCTTTCCTGTCACCTGCAGATATGTCTTAGGAGCATTTATCACGGATGGACACACTTGTTTGCCTTCCTGTGGTCATGGAAGCTTGGGAGTTATGGGTGGACAGCCAAGTCCTCTACTGCTGCCACGTACCATCAACTCTCAGCGGGTCTGAGACCTCCATCAATCTGTCACGTGAATGAACTTCAATTAAACTGAAATTTCCAGGCGTCAGAAATGCACCCCTTTAGCAACCTGCAGTCTGGCAATTTAAAGACATTTACTTTTTGCCGTATCATGTATAAATCCTCTTTCTAAGATGCCTCACAGGAAGCCTTTACAATTAATGAATGACATCCATCATTTATCGCTGTTAGGCTGTCGAGACATAAATATGCTTTGTCTGAATTTGGTCGCATGAGTCATTTTTAAATAAAAGCGTCTGAATATGGCGTGATATCCATTTGAATTAGGTGGTGGTGGGAGTGTGTGTATGTGTGTGGGGGGGTGATTTAATTTCGTCGAACGCAGCCTTCACAGGTCTCCATCGAGACCTTATCTGGCGGCCTGCCGCTGCTGACAGGAGCAGATCTGGACGAGGGAAGATGAATAGTTTGTTTGTGTATGCTAACTGGATGATTTGTTGCTCACTAGTGACTATGTGATGGGCCACACACTGCTCCTCAATGTGTGAGTGGGTGTGTGTGTCCCTGTGTGTTTAAACGGTTCTATTAGTATTTCCTGGCATGATTACCACTTCATTTGTCTCCCGGACTTAAGTCGACTTATGAGCTTTAGTTATACAGCTTGCTCAATATTCTGTTCTGAGATCCATATTTTTTTATGGCGTAAACTAGAATTATCTTTTGGGTGACCCCCATATAATGCATTGTACAATTTAAAATTGTAAAAATATATCTCGTAAATGGACATGTTGCATTAGGCATGAACCTGTATAAGCTTCTCACTGTTTGACAACATTGAGCACAAAATTATTGATTTTCCATTAAAATTGTCACATTATTGTTATTTGCACCAGAAAAGAAACTAATCATTTTACTGCTGCTAAAATAAAATATATGGTAAATATAGATTCTTGTTTATGTGAATAGAAATATTTTCCAAAAAGCCAAATGTGTCTGTCTTGTAACCAAAGGAAAAGTAACAAAAAACAAAAATGGCGGCAACTAGCAATTTGTGGGAGAGGGACAGAGATGCTGGTATCTCATTAAAAGGATCTAAAGAACTGTATGACTGAAGACCTTGAACGTTTTAAAACTGCAGGTTATTGAAACATTGGTACATCTTAATACTGGTAATAGACCTTTGCATTTTAGGCACATATACTTAATAGATTTTGAAACACTAAGCACATCTGGAATGTGCTCTTCATGTGATTTTAAGAGACTAATAAGAGACTAAATGTGGTTTACACGGCTTTTTCAGTACTTGTTGGCAGAATGCTATGATTGGGTGCGCTGCCTGCTAAGGCATTGTCACATTTACCCATTTGGAAGCTTGGCTACGACAATTAATTTATTAATAATTATACATTTCTTATTGTCTGTGCTCTGTCAGAATTAGACTGTGGTCCTGAAAAGGTCCCAGGGACACCAGTTTTTGATCATAGCAATCAATCTTTATAAACGTAGTAAAGGTTTCTAGTGACTCAAGAATCTGTTAGTTATTAAGTCATGACTCCAAAAGCTGGGTTCAAATCTGATTGTTGTTACCTGAACATTTAGAGATCCACAGTCATAACAAGCTTGCACTTCTAAAACATCAATACAGCAAGCCTGGATAAGGGATTTATTAGGTGATAATTCTGACAGTATTGTAATGTCTTACAGTGCGCTGTCTTGTAATTAGATCATTTTGCTAAATGTGAGTTTATTGCTGAGCAGTTTGTTGGCGATACATTTCACTGAACCATATTATACTACAAATGCTTATAGTGTTTGTAGCAACGTACCTTTTGTGTTTTCAGATTGGCTGCAGGAAATAGTAGAACTGTTTTGCATTATATTATATTAGATTGTATTATAGAGTCATTCTTTGGATTATACAAGATTGCACACACGGACCTACTTACGTTTGAAACAGAGTACATTTTGTTTTATTCATCAAATAATCCTTTTCACTCACAACCATGCTCCACTCACAACAGCTACTCTGCTTGGCGCTTGCCTAAATAAACATTGCCACCTGCTGCCAGCCTCTAAAGAACAGAGTGCGCCGCAAATGTTCCTTAAAATGTTCCGTTTACTCAGATATTACATTTGATCGTGTCAGCAGGCCGCCAGACATTAAATTTAATTTTATCGTCACATCCAAGGACGTCACTTTGGTGAAACTCGGCGCGCCGCTGAGATGGGGAGCGATTTGCACATTTAGACATGTCGCTTGTTCTAAAGGCGGCGCGTCTGTTTGAATGCTAAAACTGTCTCTCGGTCAGCCAGAGAGCCAGGGAGGAGAGCGCGAAGCCTGTGCTACCCAGGGGGTGAAAACAGTGTGTGGTGACTGTGAGCAGATGAACGGTGGAGATGTGCTGCAGATAGCTCTCAGGCACACAGGAGAGCTCGTTAAGGAGGCAGCTGAGAGGGATAATGGAAGATTCTCGCGTCGCTGTCTGCTAAAGGGCCAAAACAGAAAAAGAAAATGAAGCCTCTCTGCTTTTCTGAGTTCTGCTTGTGTACATTGGCATCCTGTGACAGAAGCAATAAAAAAACAGTTTTAGGATCTCTATGAAAGACGAAGAGGGGCGGCTGCTTTCTGCCTGCGCGTCGCTGAAGTGAGTCGCCGGATGAGAAAGCCAACGTTGGCTTGTGAAAAGCGGTAGTTATAAGTAGAAGAACACCAGCACGTGACAGAGAGTTGTCTCACTTGTCCAAAAATCAGCTTTTCGGGTGCATGCTTGCAGTTCCAGGGCGGCATAATGAATGAAATGGAAAGGATTTGTCCAAAGCTTGCTTCTGTTCCCGTTGGTTAATCATCGGAAAGACTGTCTCGGTTAATCTCAGGGGAATAAGGATGGAAGGGCTCGCTTCACTCCTCGTATGGATTAACGTCACACAGGTTTTAGCTGAGTAAATGTTTACTTGACCAGTTTAATTGAATTTCCTATATTTAATACTTAACCATTACCCCCTCTGAGAGAGTCTGAGTAGTTAACTCAAGCTTGCAACCCTCTCGGCTGTTCTCTATTACACCCGGCCTTCAGATGTAATGGTGGACGATTCTTGTAATCAGTGGAAATGCAGACCCCATGTGCCACCGATTCCCAGGCAGAAATCATTTAAGTTGCTTCTCAGATCTATGAACAGAAAGTAACTGGCTTCAGTGTGTTAGTCATGCATCGTGTCCCTGCTCGCATCGGAAGAGGTGGCCACGCATCTGTTTGTGAAAGTTTATCAATAGACAGGAAGAGGAATCCAAAAAATGAGGATAACTTCAGCAATTAAGTGCACTGTAACTTGGTAATTTAACAGGAATTTGCAGGTGATTAAGGGATTTATAAAGCAACAGTAACTCTGGAAATTTAAATGGAAATTCATTGAGCATGTTTGCCGATCAGAAATGCCCTGTCATTTTTGTGTTGGCAAAACTAAATGCGTAACATTCTGGTACAGTTTTAAAAACACGTTTTCATGCAGTGTTGACTTATGGTTAAAAAATGTTTTTTCAGAGCTCTACAGAACAAAAAAAAAACACCATTAGGGGATGGAATTTATTTATAAATATATGAAGAAATCCTGAAGATATTTGCTTATTTGAACCCTGATTTATGTTGTATCAACAGAGAGAAGTGTTTGGCAACAAGCCAATCTCAATAATCTATCAAAAAAACGGACAATGTCAATAATAAAGATAAAAATAAAGAAGATGTTGTGTTGTAATCCCCAACATGCAGTAGCCCCCCCCCCCCCCCCCCACACACACACACACACACACACACACTTTTTTAATAACCAGCTGCCACTGAAGTGTGTGTTAATAAACTTTGGATTTAATTGCACAATATGCTAATGGATCTAAATCACTATTTTGTTTTGGAATAAAATAAATTGTGTTGTGAATTGGGGCAATATATCAGAGTTTGAAGCCTATAGTTGTGCCAACTTATAAGCGCATATTGCATTTAAAGAAAAAAAATCCTCTTGAGCTTAAACCTGTGATAAACGTGACTGTACTTGTTTTGTTTTCCAACGAGAGTGGGACTCAGGCAATATCCTGACTGTAGTTTATGTTAGAGTTAGATGAATAAAATAATTCAGATGGCTTTGCAAGATGAGATCCACAAAAACACAAAGCTTTCTCATTCAATCCTCAGTCGCCTTTTATGCCCCTGTCTCCTTTTCGCTTTCCATTTAACTGTTTTGTTTTTATTCTTGTTTGATCGCTCACATTAACAAGAAAAAGTAGGAACTGTTTTTTAATTGCACATGGAAATCAAAATCCTGTAGCTGGAAGCTAAATACCAAGAGATGGAAAGAGTGACTGAACGCCTCCACCAGCTTATGAAGCTCTGAGTCCAGCCAGCACTGGTACCCACTGTCTTACTATTGGACATTCTGCCAGTCCTGAAACAGACATCAGAGGCTGTGCATTAGCTGACACACCCTTCACAGCATTTTCATATTCTATCCATACTTTAGACAGCAATCAAAATAATCATGCTCCCTGCAGCGGTGTATTAATTGGTTTGAACAAATTATATATAATTAAAATCTGTGAAGGAGACTTACAGAAGGAAGTGTACATTCTTTAGGCAAAGTTTACACATGGAAAAGTGTGAAGGGGGAGTAATTCTTCCCTAACAAGTGGGTCCAGCCTAATATTTTCATTCACAGTTAAGTGATTAAACCTCAAATCTTTCTTAATACTTCAATCAATTATTGTACATCAAGGTTGCTTCTATCAAGCCATGTTAATTAAATGAATCAAAGCACTCAGCTGTGGAAAATTACAGATACACGGTTTCTATTAAACATCCCTATGAACATTTCAGTCAACTGAACCACTTAACTGCCCGGACTGATTGATGTAGAGCATCAGTGTAAAAGCCAACTTGATTGAACGTCCATCAGTTTCTCATGTTCTTCCACCACCCCAGCCACCTGCTCTGATGGCAGGTTAAGATGTTTATAACTGATTTTAACTTATTGTGCAAGATGTGTAAGTTTCAAAGATGAAGGCTTGGTGTTTTTTTCCCTCGTGCTCCTAGCTCTTCCTCACCCACTCTTACTGTATCAATTTCAAAATGACTTCTGTCTGAAAAACCATGAAATATTTTTCTTCATTACATGTTTTACAAGAAGCAGAATAACTCCAGGATCAAGAATCAAGAGGCTTTATTGTCATTATGTTCCCAAAAGGACATTTTTGATGAGGCAGACATCGAATCAGAATGCATATAATTACATGTAACACACAGACACAACAATATGTGATCTTTCCTTTTTTGTCTTCAAACGTCATCAGAACATGTTTAAGTAAATAAATAGCAACTTTAAAGTATTTTTTCTAAATCTCTGCCATGTTTAGAGGACCTTCAAACCTCATCAGGTGTGTTTTTAAATACACGTAAAAACCATAAGTATTTGAGAAAAAATAAATAAATTACGGGATTGTTTTTGGAAACATTAAAGCTTCCTCTTGCGAGCCAATAAAAAAAAATAAAAGCCGTGTTTCACGTTGTTTAGAGGCGGAGTTTAAACACCTGTCTTAACTGGGCCCACAGGATTAAGGAATTTAAACAGCACAGACAGACTATAGACGCATGTTTCAGACGAGGAGATAACACAGAAGAACCCCTTTTGTGGGATTTGATTAAGTAAAGCTGTTTGAAAATTCCTTCTGAGTTCAGTGAGTCAGAGACTTCTCTGGTCAATGACCCTGGAGACGAGAGCTTTGGATCACAGAACTGCAGTATGTGGAAGCAGAATGGATATGGAGGGAAACATTCAACCAAAACATTAAAAGGAAATTTGTTCTGTTAAAACTTTTTTTTTAATCATTTTAGAACACATTATATAAGCATACAAAAATCCACAGTTAACTGAGTAATTATTAACTAATTTTAAGGTGGATAATATGTAGATGTAAAGCTGTCAGTAGCCTCAGGATGTAAGTGAGGTCCTGACAAAGTACTGGTGTCACTTCTACCCTTTTTAAAGAAGCAGCAGCTTGCCACTGATGTGTTAATTTGCCTAATATCTTCAAAATGAACAGGCAAGGGGAATATATTATTTGTGTTGATTAACAAAAACGATTACCGCAAAACCAATACTTCTGGAATCCTCATTAACAAAACCATAATATCTATAAAAAAGGTTTACAAAAAACTGTCATAAAAAAGAGGTAGGATTAATGGGAGAGAAAATGAGAATTGGATTTTCAGACTTTCTTCTCCAAAGTGTTGACTGCAAACAGCTTTCTGAAATGGGTGGAAGAAAAGTCACCTTTTATTCCATCTAACAGTCCTTAGAGCTAATTGCTGTCTTGGAGGAACAGAAATTAATTTTTGAAAGGTCTTTGAAGTACCCGCAGTGAAGCTTTACTGCCTTTTGTGCTTAGTGCAATTACTTTGGCAGCTGTATGAAGTTCTTTTCTTGATCCTGATGAATAACCGTCACTCTGGACTCTAACATTAAATCAAACAGGGAGGGAGGTGCCATTACTATGAAGCCCAAATACTGCTGTGTTCTGTGAGGCTACGCTAATGCCAAAGCAGATCTAGAGTTAACATCACCGTTGTGCAAACACAAGCTATTTCATCTTCCCTTTTCTCATATGGTCTTATTGAGCATCCTCATGTCTTAGGGTCAATACTGGATGGTGGATATTGAATTTCCTGGTTAGCTGTTGCCCACTTCCTGCCTGCTATAAGAGAAAGCAGCTGCAGCCGCCATTTTTTGAGGTCCCAGCCTAATTAAAATCATTAAAAAAAAAATCCAATTTTATGAAGTGAAAACACAGCTGTAGATGGATGGGGGCAGTTAAAACGTTTGTTGGTGTTTGAATTTTGCACAATTCCAGATGGGATTCAACATTTCACGCGGTTTATGTTTAACTCCAGTTTGGAGCTTAGTGAAAGGAGGATGATGGTAAGCAAAAATAATTTTATTTTCAAATGTTTTAAGCAGTTCTAGAAGGAATAATGATGTACATGTTTACAGTATTTGTGCCTTTTTGGACAAATACCAATGCATGCATGCATCTACGTTAAATACATTGTTGAAACCACTACCTTGTGTGATGGTGGTTTTATTATTTATTTTTCACAAGATTCATATCAATTTTAAACTTAACCTGCCGAATGTGGGAATAATTTTGAGCCTAAGTGTCCAAAGGGGGATAGGAAACAGCACAACAGTATCCTAAACAAATTATTTTTGCATCAACTAATGATTTAACTCCACATTTGTGTCCAGAGGTTTGCAGTGGTTGACAAAATCTTAAATTTATTTGTGTTTTACATAGATAAACCTCCGGAGCTCAATCTGTGAAGTTTGAGGGTTTAAGGTTCTAAATATCTTGAAATTATTGCCAACAATCTGTTCTGACCGCACATTTTAATTAGCCCATTTGCATACGGTTCATCATTACTACATTAAAGCTTATTGAGGTGCAAATTTATGTTACATTAACACATCAGCTCAGCATTTTCAAACTTGGCACCTTCAGTTTTTGATTTTGGAAACACTTGAGATGTGTGGCAGAAGAGCTGAAGTGTCTGTGTCCTTGCACAGGACGCTGTCTTTTTTTCTTCTTTCTTTCTACCCAGCTAGGCCTGCACTGTTTTTTTAACTTCTCATCAACCTTCTGATGGAGAATGCCAAGATACTTTTGAAATAAAAACAACGGGAACTTAAATGCCTGATTCATGTAGGTAATTTTGACCAATAAGGGCTTGCACGCTTTTTAGTTTAAATTTTGGGGAAATTATATTTATGTATCTAGTAGTAATGGCTGATGCTGCTTTGATCTTTTTTTTTTTTTTTTGGTCTACAATCATCTGTAATCTTGACACGTTTAAATGCAGTCTCAGCTTCTTCTTGTTCTCGAGTTGCTTTAGTCCACAGAGAAGCCTGATGTACTGAAGTACTGATTTCTTTCAGCAGCACATTACCCAGAATGCCTAATTTAAAGAATTTGGAAAAACCACAGACAGTATTGATTAACTTGAGACTTACATTTAGGTGACAGCACACTTCTACATTCACAGAAAGCAGCTATTTGTTATAGTGAAACAGGCAACTCTGTTTCCACAGTAAATAATAAAGAATGAGGCAGCTGATGGACTTTTAGAAATATTTAAAATAACTGCACCAACATACAGCAATCATTTTTGGTGCACTTATCTAAATCTAACACATTAACATATTGAAAGGCCCATTGTTTTATTTATTTTTTATTTAACCTTTATTTATACAGGTATTCTCAGTGAGATCCAAGATCTCATTTTCAAGAGAGACCCTGCTTTGTCACCTCTGCCTAATAAGTATGCATAAGACTCTTTATGTGCAATGGATTTTTGGTTGCAATGGATTTATGAAAAGTCGGAATGTTAACGTTGATCCCCGAGGAGAGGTGCCAGACAGATATATAACAAGCAGAGTGACAGAGAGTGGATAAAGGTTCAGTTTTGACACAAGACAGATTTGTTGGTTATGATTCAACCATGTAGGCTGTTCCAATCAATATGTTTGCATTGTTATGGAGGAAATCACTATGTGAAAAGGCTAGTTTGTAATAAAACTACAGCTCTGCATTTTAACATATGCATACATGGACAGACTGTGGCTTAGAGGTTAAAGCAAAGCACTTAACCCTACGTTGCCTACCAATGTGGGTATCAGATGAATGAATCTGTGTGTTTGTGGGTGTGTTTGGGTGAATGTGGCTCTACTGAAAAAGGCTTTGAGTGGTTAATATGACTAGAAAAGTGGTGTATAAATGTATTCAATTCACCATGGATACATGCATACATACATATATGCAAACATACAGATATGAAACCATACAAACAGACATGCATATATAAATATATGGAAGGGTATCCAAAGACCAGACACGAAATGGAGGACATCTGGTGACGAATGACACTTAACAGAAGATCAAACTAAAGCGTATAACTACGAAATAGAAGCAACACGTACAAAGTGAAATAAAACGAGATTGATGAGCCAAAAACAAAAACCATCAAAATCCAGAAAAGCTTCAAAAACCATAAAACCAAAGCAACAGTGTGATTTAAAATGAAGCTCAGCAAAGTCAGTTATGCATCATAAGTTATATTTTCTTAAACATAAGAAGGTAATAAATGCAAATAATGAAAATACTTTTTGAAGGTTATGAGAGGATGAAAACAGAGGATGACATATGAATAAGGAAGTATGACAAATTATGAAGGAAAATTAGAAAGCGCTCAGGACAGATTACCAAGATATATTTTGAATAGTCACTAACAGGCCATTAAAGGCTGAGTTCTTATCATCAGTTAACCTATTAACTTTTTTAAGTGGATACTCCAGAAGCAAATCAATGTCAGACTAAAAGATATTTTAGTAAGCTGATCTGAAATTGCCTAAGGCCTGCACTCTGCACATATACACCTCCTTCCATGAGCTGAAATGTATGCAGGAGAAGATATTAATAATTGATACTGTTACAAAACACATGATACGGTGACTCCTGCAGCAAGATGGAAAATTGATGTGCAATGAACTTTGGGGATCAGTATTGGCTGGAGCTTAATGTCCTTCCCTTTTTTTAGTTACTGTGGTTACATACAGCCAAGTTTGAGTTTCTAGAATCCAATACAGAAGTCCACAAGTTTAGTAAGAATAATAAAACTCCAGCTAATGAATTGCACTGTCAATATGTGACAAAAAAACATACTAGTTAAAGTTTTTGGATAACAGAGTACTAGCTTCTTAGTTTCTTGTTGGCCAACTGCAGGTGACTGTGGGTGTACATGGCAGGAAAAGCTCTGGGTCATTTTTTTCCAACTAAATGTAATGCAAATCAAGAATTTCTGAAACTTTGCATCTGTAAAATTCCACCTTGTCATGTAATATGAAAGAAGTTGTTGTATTTGGCGTCCTTATCAAACATTTGTGCAGTCCCTGGGGAGTTGTTTACTTCACATGTACCATAGTCCACTTGAAGTCCTTAGATGTTTCTGTGTACAAGTCCTTGACTTTGCTGTTTCTGAAAAGAAGAGTGGCTTCCAAAAGTATTTATGTTCCTAGAAGTGTTGCAGCCTATTACGTTACGTTACAGTCACAATCTTTAATGTGTTCAATTGGGATTATTTTTAATTTTTTGGGTGTGTGTGTGTGTGGGGGGTGGGGGGTACAGACCAACACAGGTTAGGGCATAACTTTGAAGTGGAAGAAAAAGGATGCATTATTTTCAACATTTTTGTACAAATTATTATGTAATAGGTCTGCCGTGCCTATGTATTCTGCTGGCTGATTTAATAGTTAAAACAATCTTTCGCCGCAGTTAGAGATGGAAATCTTTTGGGGTATGTCCCTAACTGCTTTCCGCATACAGATACTGGACATTTTTGACGCATTCCTCTGCAAAATAGTTGACGTTCTGGCATATTGGGTAGAAAAAGTATATAGTCATCAATCTTAAAGTCTCACCCAAAATTATCACTTAGATGTAAGTCTTCACTAGTTTAACATCAAAATATGTTGGCTTTAAAAATATGTGTACATTCAGAGTTGTTGTCCTGCTAGAAGGTGAGCTTTCACCTCAATCTCACGTCTTTTCCAGCCTCTTAAAAGGTTTTCTTCCAGGACTGCCCTCTATTTATCTCCATTCATCCTTTCATTGTCCTTGACCAGCAGCTCTGTCCTGGAGAAGAAAAGCTGTGGCACAGCATGATTTAGTCACCGCCATTCTGAAGGTTGACACGGCTTGGTACAGCATAGGTTTTCAGAAGATTTTGGATATTGGCACAAAAAAAATAAATCGACTTTAGTCCCGTCTGAACATCTGAATCTGCTGTGTTTCTTTATATTCATGATGCTGTTTGTTAACTGATGTTCTTTAACAAACCTCTGTGGCCTTGACTGACCAGCTGGATTCATGCTGAGATTACATTAAACACAGGTGGACACTGAAGCCAAGTAGTTGCAAAAGGACTTTATTTTATGAAAATGGAGTAAAAGGGATGTATTCAAATACACTCACCACACTTCCTTTGTCAAGGATTTTGAAAACAGTATACAATTTTAACCTCTGCTTCACTGTCATGCAATTCCTTTATGTTGATCCATCACAAAATTACCAAAAAAAATTGAAGTTTGTGATTGTAACATAGCAAAATGAAGAAATTTTTAATGTGTAGAAATGCTTTAGTTAGACATTATCCTTTCTTGTAAAAACACTAAAGTTGGTCTTAAAACTTGAGGAATATGTTGGGTGCCAGAATTGAGCTGAAGCCCGAATATCCTTTGCATGTCATCTTTGCTTTTTGCTGTATCACTCTGGGATTCGTTCATCGCTCGTTGCTGTTGGATGAGGTCTTACTTCTCAAATGAAACCAGATCTCTTGAAATCAAAGTGCCCTCCGACATCTCGGCTGGGATTGGCTGATTTCACCGTCTTGATATCACTGCCTCCCTGCTACAGAAATCCAACCCATTCCCCTCCCTTGAGTGCAAAGGGGGAAACCAGACCCTGTCCTGCCCAGCCTTACTTGTGCATTCAGTTTAAGTGAACTGCACTGCTACCCTTACACCTCAGGCCATCAGTGCAGCAGCCAAATCCAGCAGACCTAGAGCTAAGATCGGAAACTTGTAGAAAATGGGGGCCGCAGAGGAAGAAGAACCACGTCCACCATCAGACATCACCGTGTTTGGGGCCAACTGTACCCTCCATGGCCTGAGCCACATCTTCTTGCCCGGTGGAGTGACTTTCCGGCGGTTGCTTTGGGCCGCGGCATTTTGTTCCTCTCTTTCCATCTTCCTCCTCCAGGTAGCGGACCGCGTGATTGAGTATTACCAGTATCCCTATGTCACCATTCTGGATGAAATGGACAGTCCTGTCATGTTTTTCCCGGCCATCACCATGTGCAACTACAACAGCTTTCGTAAGTCCAAGATTACCAGGAATGATATTTTCTGGATGGCCGGGCTGCTCGGTGTGGAACAGGGCGACTTTGACGATTTCATGGCTGCTTTGGGACAACCAACAGACAACAGCAAGTTTTTCCCCAGCAAGACCTTCAACATGTTGGAGTTTGTGCAAAGGACAAGCCACGACATAGAGGAAATGTTGCTTGACTGCAAATATAGAGGAAAGGATTGTGGTCCAGAGAACTTCACAGCGGTAAGTGTGGATCCCTTAGTAGAATCAACCTCAAGAAAAATCAAGATAAGGTACACCAGACAACATGAATTTTGGGGTCAGTATGTACACTTTACAATACGCCGTGGGCAAATAAAAACCAAACACACTTTTTTTAGGCTTTTCAATTAAAAGCCTGAAAAGCAATATTTGAGAATATGCAAAAGCTTCTGGTAGGAGCACCAACTGCAAGCAGTTTAATAGTCATTTTAATCCTAACAGTTTGACATTGTGAGGACATAATGAAGAACTCAATCAGTTTATGCCTATGAACTCCAGGAGACATTGCAGAAGATGTGTTATAAGAAGCTTGGTTCTTGAAAATGAGTGTTGCCATGATGAACATAATCACTGGTTATCAACGGAGGAGATGACACTTTAATTCAACTCAAACTGTTGCTTCTTGATTGCTTTTTTACATAATCCACTAATTTTAAAGTGTTTAATGATGAGTTTGTGGAAAGAATGTTTGGGTGTAGGGGGAGCAATAGGTGTGGAGATGAAATACTAATCATTTAGTTCTTTATTATGGTAAAAGCAGTAAAATACTTCTTAAACTTGATGCCACTTTTCATTTATTGGCCAGTATTTAATTGTGTGAATAATGTTAATAGATTTTGTTTTTTGAAATATAAAACTATAGTTAGCTTTCTTAAAAAGTGTTCTTAGAAATATGTGAGCTGCTGAGGTGCCATATGGCGCAGCAAATCTCTGTTGACATCATGCATTATGAAGCAAACATATGTTGTTTTCAAGACCAGCACTGTTTTCATCACATTATTGTTTTCCTTTGTAAATAGAAATAAGAAAAACTTTCTTTGCCACAGCAACTGCAGTAAATATGCAAATGTGTTGCGTTTGTCAGACAAAGGGAATGGCGTGTGAATTCAAGAAAAGCAATGTTGCTGGCATTGCGAAAAGCGATACGTTTTGGAAACAAGTACATTTTTAACGCTTTACCAAGGAGATAACAACATATAAGACACAAATTAGATGGAGAAAAAGGAAGGATTGTATTTTCATACATTTTGGTGATTGAACTTGCACTGTTTCAGAGGCGAATGATGTGTGTTAAATACTTAGGTGCTGTGCAGTGGCAGTAATATTCGTTGATGCAATGGTTAATGTCGAAATCTGAGATTTGGCTTGTAAGCCTGCAGCCAACCAGAGGTGTTAAAGAAGCTTCACTCTTGTAACGGGTACGCAGACCTGAGTCATCGCCCTAAACACAAAACAGCAGATTTTGATATGGCTGTGTCAGTGCTATGACCTTGGCTTTTTTCACATCTTCACATTTAAAGGGTGAATTTCAGATAAATGTCGGAAATTGGAGATGCACCAAGGGCCTAAGTATAGAGGGGCCTAATTAAAGATTCATGTAGCTGCCTGAATTTCCCCCTCCTCGACTTCCTCAGTCTGCTGATTTTAATGTGGGAGGCTCAGGGATGGTACAGAACAGAGATTATAGCCATCATAGACTTCAGCATTATTGCTGCACCGTGACTCTCACAAGGTCTGGAAAGATATCTAAATTAGCTAACTAAAATGTATTCATCAAATCACTTTGCATTTATCTACAATTATACCTTTTAATGTTTAAATTGGTCTTTTGCTCTACTCGCCAGTAGAAATGACCACAAAGAATATCTTAGCTTATTTTTATATTCATTGTATAGATCATGAAATTGGCGTGTCTGAAAGCACAGCGCCTTGCAAAAGTGTTGCATCTTGAGTCTTCAATTTCCTTCTGGCGCCCAAACGATCCCTTAGGGTTTAAGACAAACTTCAGTCTTTCCATAAGAATATAATGCTACCAAAAGTATTCACACCTCTTGAACTTTCCCACATTTGTCAAGACCTAAATTCAATTGAGAATCTAAAGAATCTTAATCTTAAAGGGGACATTTCATGCTTTTTAATGCCGTCATTTTCACACCAAAAATATTCAGTTGTGGTCTGTATAAAGTGGAACAGCAATTCTTTGGTCTGAATTCCTCGTTACTGTTGCTCCACATACCCTCTTTCGCCCCTGTTCTGAAGTTCATCTGAGGGAAACTCATTTTGTTGTGGTCTCTTTAAATGCAAAGGAGGGGCTTCACATCTTGCCTGCCTCAAGGTCCCAGAACGTTTCACTCTACCCTGTTTGGCCATTTTTGTAGTATGCTGGGGGACGGCGTGATAGATGACAACATTTATTAGAGAAAACCCAAAAGCTTGAAATATGAAGCAGGATGTGGACAAACTAAATTCCAAATGTCTGCAATCCTAGAGACTCTAAGTACACAACAAAATGTATGTAAGGGCTAAAAAGTGTTTTTAGCATGATGGATGGATGTCCCATCCAAAAGTGATGTTCATAGCTGCTTTCCTTCCAATGTAACCAACCTTGGAAAGCGGAATGGGCAACAACTTTACTCTTTAGATATCCAGAACTAATAGGGACATACCCCAAAAGATCTCGAGCTGTAATTGCAACAAATTTGGCTATAAAACAGTATTTGTGTTTAAGGTTGCTGAACACAAATGCACAGCTTTCACAAATAAAAAAAGTATTTTTGACAGATTTGACTGCTACTTTACAGATATGTATAATACCCTGTATTGGCGTATCACATAAATCCTTATAAAATACATTGAAGTTTGAGGATATAGCATGAACAATTGTGGAAAAACGGAGGCGCTTAAATACTTTTGCAAGGCACAGTCTACTAGTCCTGCTTACCCTGTTGGTAAAGATCACATATTTGAACTGGTGATCTCAACATTGGTGCATTTGCATAGTTTGTCTGATTAAGAAACTGATGTCAGAGGTGGGGATGTTGTGACTTACTGTGAATTGAGGACTCCATGTACTCTAGCAGTTATTTGAAGCTCTTTCAAGTATTTCTTTGTGCTTTTCCAAGAAGCTGTGCAGATTTTTTTTCTCCGTACAACCTAACAAATTCAAGGACATTTCTAGATTCTTGTACCACTAAAGTGTTTTCTTAGCGGAGCCATTGTTTTACTATCAGATTATTTTCATGCATTCATCTTGGTGCCTTAAAACAGTCTTTGAGTTGATGCATGATTGATGACTTCATTAACACTGAAGAGTCTGTGATCAGTAATACACCCTGCACTGTTGCTGTGGATTAAACCTGCAAGACCGACTCTGACTAAATAAATGATCCCCTTTGTGTATGCGGAATGCATGCTGAAGTCACTGTAATATCATTTAAATCGATCCGAAGCTCAGCACTTTAGCAAGCTTACGCCACTGCAGAGACATTCTTGAACATTTATCCTATTAATATTCGTCTTGTATGTTGTGACTAGACTTCCTGTCAATGCGTTAAATCGAACAGGAGCTAAAGACCTCTTGCTTAAATACCTTTTCTGTTTCTGGTGGGAAATAGCGTTTGGTGTTTCACTTAATGCACTGCTGTATAGTTTGCAGGAGGAAGTTAGCTTGGAGGTCAAACAATGAGAAAAGTAAAAAAAAAAGATAGCAGAAGTCAAGAGTGCCAGACCCAATCAGTCGGGCTGCAGAGAAAGGCAGAAAATGCCCAGAGTGGAAGACACAGGATGAAAGAAGGTTAAAAAAAAGGAAAGGTTAAAAAAAGTGAGAGCTCTGAAACAAAATGGAGAAAGGAGCGGAGTAAACAGAAATGCATGCTGCTCTGTGCTTAGATTGAGGTGGGACTGGGACTGAGCATCATTGTGATTCAGCCTTGCTCTGGAGTCGAGCCAGCATCGTGATGCACAACTGGAAGTATTAGAGGGGATGGCGGAGAGAGCTGTGTGAAGCAGCACAAAATTACAGAGCTGTCTGCCGCACGTAAAGAGAGAGAGAGAGCGAGACAATGAAGTGAATGTCCACAGTGCAAATGATGAAATAAACAAATCGGAGGCAGTAAGCCCGGATGACAGACTAGATAACAAATATCTAATGTGTTTCTACCATTACTCAGTGTCGGTAAAGCCCACTGTAAGAGTCACAGTTACAGTAAGTGCAGCATTGGCGGCGTGATCAATGATGCTGAAGAGGAATACTGAAGGAATTCATAGCAGGCTCGGAGTGTGAGGATGCTTTTTGCTGACTTGCACATCAGGCAGCCGATACTACCACAGGCAGACATTAAAGGTGCCGGTTGACAGAACCTCTTAAGTTAATTAGCTTGTTAGGTGGAGACACTGGACACAAGTATGGCTCCGTCCAAAACCAATAGAGCTATTATGTGTTGCTATAGATTACCTGCCTCTTGTTTCTGGGAGGTTTGAATGAGCTCATTGGTTATAGTCAGAATTCAGAGGAAATTTATGAGGCTAAACAACACCACACCACATTTCTAAAATATTTACAGGGCTATATTTAGTATTGTTTTTACTATCTACATGTTTTTCAAATAAAAACAAACTAATTCACATATTTCAAATGCCAGTACACAACAGTCCATACAGTGGCCTGCAAAATTATTCATACCCTTTGAAATATTTGACATTTTGTTATGTTTTACTATGTTATTATGCTATCATCATAGCTATTCCTCTGCAGCTCTGGCTGTTTTTTTTTGTTGTTGTTTTTTTTCAGAATATTCTTCCATTTAATTCAACCCATTTTACCATCAACACTGTTCCTGCTGAAGAAAACCATCCCCACAGTATGATCTTGTCATGCTTTAATGTAACAAAATTATAAAATATTAAAAAAGTATCAAATTTTTTTTTCAAGGCACTGTATTTCTAAGTTTATGTACATACATTTGTATTTTAGAATTTTTAAAGACATTCATTGAAATTGGATTTAAAGGAAGATTTTATTTAACTAAATGGATGTTCGAACTTATTCTCTGAATTCATTGTACACTATGGAGTTTCTTTTTAGACTCCATCTGCATTGTCCCTTGCTTAATTTCTGTGCGAGGGAAATGGACTTAGGAATAGATATCAAAATCATCCAGCTAAGCATATAAGATAGGAACATGTTCGAGGGGGAAAAAAAGCCCCCAGCAAATGAAAATTCCCCGTGAGGAAATTTGAGAAGTGAGTTTATCAGCGTGTGACTGCAGACTGCAGAGCGAAAGCTTGAGTGACAGCAGAAGCAGTTTTTTTTCATCCTCCTGCCTAGAATGGAACAAGGAGGAAAGACGGCAGGTAAAGCAAGGTACATCTGGTTTTTATTGATACAGACTGCGCCTGCCTTCCACCTGGTCTGCCGGGGCGGATGCAATTTGCTCTAGCAATGTCAGAGATGCTTATAAATACTGTAGACTTAAAATAGGTCATAAGAATTCCTTCCTTTAGTTAAACCAAAAAAAAAAAAAAAATGCTGCTGCAGCTTAAAAATCCAGCAGGAATAAGTTCTATATTAAATAATTATAAGTGCATTAAAATGCACAATTAATTTTATGCTCCTCTGAAACTTCAGGTTTTATGTTTTTATATATAATTTTCTAGCATAGTCCACCCCAATATTCCTGGCTTTTGATTAATATTATATGAGTTCTTTCAGAGTATAAGCCTCTTTTAGCTAAAAATTCATTCTGGCCTCCCTTGCAGTACATGCGCCGCATACAGAGTGGCTGCGTTTCTTCATAAAGCCCTGGGAGGTTAGTTTCATTTAGAGGCAGGCCACAAGATGTCTCCCTCTGCTAAAGAAGCTGCCCATCCACTGGAGTGACATTCTGACTGCAAACGATTGGAGCGCCTTTCTGTTTTCCATATAATTCTATTTGCCCAAATTATTTTCAGTAACCCAGATGTTTGAGCTCATTTACCAGCTCTCATTTCTTTAGGGGCCAGATGCTTTATTCTTTCTTGTAAAGGTAATGGTCGCTGTGTTGTGCTCAAAGAAGTCCTTATGACTATAACACATTATTGAGGGATTGCTAGCAGTGGTACCCTGTATCAGAACTATTCATCTATTAGAACTATTCATCTATTAGTTATTTTTGTCCATTAGCCAAGCAGCTGCTTTAAATAGAATGTCATTTATTTATTTTTGATTATTGACCAATGTCTGATTTTAGTGGCCTAAATGGCCAAACCTTATGCTTTACTATGTAAGAAACCGATTTTTGTTTTGTTCATTTTATTTACTATCTATTTTATCTATTATTGCAAATCAATAGCATTTTAGCATAAACAGTTCGGATGTCCAACATTGCAGTGAAGCTTTTCATACTGTATGAAATTTGATTTGAGAACTATCTTTGTTAAAGCTAAAAACAGTGCAGTAAAAAAAAAAGTATTTGTACCACTGAGTACATACAAATGCTGTTTCCAGTGATGTACTTGATGTACTAAAATAAATAAATACATAATTCTCCTACAGATATTTCTTGATAGAGAGCATGATTTATTGTTATAATTAATTCCATCCACGTCATCCAGTTCATCAAGCAGCATAGCAGCCCTAGACCATCGCATTGCTACTACCACATGTGACTGTTAGTAAGATGTCATTTTTCTGAAATAGTGTGTAGGCTCTACACCAGAAGTAACGCGGTGCACATCGTCTATATGAGCCCACAGAAAATTGCAAACAGTTTTCCAAACATACAATTCTTAAGACATTTTAGATTGGAAACACATTTCTCTTTTTGTTCTTTAGTTTCCTTCTCATTTTGGATTGGGTTCAGGTTGAATAAGGATAATGAATAGCACTGGAGACTCCAAGAAGAATATCATTCAAATAGTTTTACAGTCTCAAGAAAAAAATTTACTTTTAAAATGTTTTGATAGCTGGTGAAGGCTTTGTGTTGAACTCGTAGCTGTGAAAACGTTATTCTCTACTGATCAAAGGGGCTTTAGAAAAAAACCCTCTTCAGTGCAGAAGGGTGGATTTTAACTTATGATATAATTTAATCTTCCCTTGCCTTTTTAGCACATGGTTAAATGATAGGGAAGGGCATCGGGGCTGATAATGATGAATCAATTCTTTAGTTCACTTTCAGAGTTACTGGACATTAATCTAAGGCATGACTCATATTTTACCTCCTTTATCTTTGTGTTGTGCTTTGATCTGTTTGTGGTGCACCACATGTAATTGCTGCCAGTGTCTCTCCAAGCTTTGAACACTTTCACTGGCCCTTAAAGGAGTTCATCCTTTTACTCAGTCAAACCTCTGCTCCTCCTCTAATGAGACCTCTGGGACTCAGCTTGGCTTTGACATAGAAATAAATGGTTACTGTCATTCACGGACAGCCCTGGAGGAGTGACTGAGGTCTTAAATAGGCATTTGCATGTAAAAATCTAAGAAATAACCCCCTTCAAATTTCTTTCCTTTTCAATTCCCATAAAACAGTAGTGGTATCTCTTTTCGGCTTCAAAATATGTACTCCATCAAGACGATCTACTTACATAATAGAACACTAGGATGATCAGCTTGTGCTTCAGTTTACACACAATATTTATTACATGCACAGACCAGAGTAATTAAAGCTGGCCAGTATTTATACATGGATATTGCACCACTGCCTCAGATGTTTATTAGATGTACATTACATATAGAGCAATTAACAATAAATGGGCAAAGATAGTACCCAACAAGCTGGTGGGTTTAGAATAACAGCAGTGCAAACTGGGACAAAAGGAGAGAATGCTGCATGTTAATGTATGGTACGTACATTAACCTTGGACAGCTACAGATGTCCGGTGGCAATATTGAAAGTAACTGTCGCTTAACTTTTCAAAGCCAGTCCAGATTAAAAAAGGTAAAACTATTAGTTATGGTATTTTAAATCTCAAATTGTCATCTTTACTTTCATTCAAACACCCTGGCTCAAACAGTATATTTCTAAAGTTTTACGGCTTTATTTCTAAAGTTTTACGGCTTTTGTATCGATTAGGTATTGCCAAATTGCTCATAATAGCTGTATTCATTCCCGGGTCCAAAAAATTAAAAATATGTGAAAGTGTCACACAACCCCCCCCCCCCCCCCCAAAAAAAAAAAAAAGCATTAGGCAGCTGAAGTGTCTGAAAATTTATGACATTGTGTTTGAAATATGGAAATTGCATGGAACTGAGGAACCATTGCTCAACACAGCAAAAGCTACTCCTCCTAAATGGCCACTAAGTATCCACCTTGAATTTGAGTTCATACGATGCAGGGTTAGCTATGACGACTCAACCAGTGAGGAGGAGGAAGTCTAGATAAACATTGTCTGAGAACATGTTTAAAATATTGAACTTACCAAAATACTTAAAAGCTCTCTGGCGAGTCCAGTCTGTCTGTAATTTACGGCAATGGGGAATTATAGCTTGTAACAAAAAATGTAATTCAGAAAACTAGTATTCCATTAACTCAGGTTGATGTAATTTCTCCTCCAGCACTGATGGAATAGGGTACAGACATCATATGGAAGAAATACAGTCTCATTTGAATCCAACTTCTTTTAGACATTAAATTCATAACACTGAATTTTTATCTAGCGCAATTATATGTGATTTTTTTTTCCTTACTGTAAATTTACAGTAAGGAAAAAAGAAAAAAAGTGAATCACAGGATAAAAATTGTGTTATAAATTAAATGTCTAATACAAGTCAGATTCTAATGAGACTACATTCTTTTCAATAGCCTTTTCTCCCAACAACTATTTCAAACCAAACCATGTAGTAATAGTAACAGCCTCTTTTTCCTACACATAATTAGTTTTACTTGTTAAAGTGTAATTAACCCCAAAATTAATTGTTTTTTTGCAGATAAGCTGTATAAATTGGACCTAAGGATGCTACTTTAACTTTACTCTACAATGTTTTACATTTTTATGTTAACTTGTTGAGTTCTTTAATATTTGTCTTAAAACCATCTTAGTGTTGTCATCTTAGGGTTCAAAGGGGGCTATTACAGTTGAATTTTCCCATTGGTTCAAACGGTACAAGTTTTCATCACCATAGCAAAGAGTTTGGAGGATGAAAAATCCTAAACTTGCATGCAAGCTGAATTATCGCTGTATTTGTTTGTTCACAAACACACGAGAATCCATCTTAGCCCACTCCTGTCTCAACTGTTCTGTCCCAAACAGATTTATGGTGTATTATGCAGTATTATGGTTTAAGGCGGGCCATGTAGCAGCAATGAAAGCAAGAGCTGCCAAGCCCACAGCTGAGCCACAACAAACATGGCAGTGCAGGAAGATGCACATGTATCTGCTGCTATCACATCTGTTTGGTCAGAATCCACGATTTCTTCTTTGAAAGAACAGCAAGAAGTACCTTGACCAGCATAACTTGTTGTTTCTCAGGGCACCTGCTGCTTACAACATTTTCATTTGATACTTTGATTGGCTAAAACCAACCTTTGGTAGGCGGGAAATAGGTGTTGCTTTGCCCAATAAGTTCGGAAAGTTCTGTAGAATGTCCCTCCTTTTCCACAACGGATTCAATGGGAGCAGGTCCATACTGAAAATGTGCAGAACAGAAAAAATCCTCCAGCCCAAATGACAGTTCCATGGCAAAACCACCGGATGTTGGCCTGGTCACTCCATGTTTGAACAGGTTACTTTCCCTCGTCCTGACCGCCACAGATCATCCGTGTCTCTTGGAACTGCCACTCGGGTGGCATCTTTCAAAATGTGTCTGCGGGTAGGCTTATTCCTTTACATCGTGCTGAGTTATAATTTAAGGCTTAACTGCACTACTATAATGTAGCTGTCCAAATCTTTTTCCCAGGACACCTCCTGTAACTTCACTAATGCTGTTTAAATCCACCTACAGCTAGATGTTTGTTCCAAAATGATTGCTTCAAGCTAATACTGCAAATGCAGTGGCTGGAAGGGAAGCTACAGTAGTTTTAAAATTATGCAATAGCTCCAATGAAACACAATAGCGCCAATGAAACATGCTAATTTGGCTCAGAATGTGTGAAAAAAAAGAAGCAATTGCTGCTTGTTATTGTGGATAAACATGCAGGAGAAACATTTAGATCTTTTTCTGTGTAAATATATTTTTCATACCTGCATCACCTCTAAAAGCTAATTAATATTTCAATGTCTGCATGTGAAACTGAGATAAAATAGCTTACCTGGGTGTTCAAACTTGGCCAATAAAGCTGTGCTCATATTCACAAAGAATCCCAAGACTAAAAGTAGCTCTTAGTGACGTCATTTTAGGAAAAATCTTAAAGTTTCCCATATTGTATGATTTTTCTCAGAATTTTACCTTGTTAAGATAAAGGTTATTCACAAAGCATCTTAGGCCTTAAGAAAGTGCCTAAAGTGTTAGGAGTAGTGAGGACTTTTAGCAAGCCTGAGAGTGTCTTAAGCAGGGAAGATCCTTTTAAACAGAGAGAGTTGTTTGGTCTGATCCACCACCTCAACAGTGGAGGAAATGAGCACATAAATTTCTGTAACCATTAATATGATAATATAAACTTTGTCATTGCCTTAGAGGGAAATTAATTAGTTTTAGCACCTTGACGGGTTAAAGGCTATAGTAACATAATTTTACTGAGGAGCATAAATAAATAATAGGAAATAATCATGAATAAAAAGTGGAGAAATGTACAGAGAATATGTATAAAGGAGGTGAGAAAGTATTTTCTGTATTGTACATGTTGATGTAAGTAGCCTAAATGGCTGTCTAGAAGTCCGCTTGTGTCATGCCATCTCCTCAGTTTTGATTGCTGCACGGAGCGCTTCTCACTGGTGCGTGAAAGCACTAAGAAGCGCTGAGGAAAAGGATGTATTGATCTGCGGCTATACGCTTCAGAGTTTGTGTATTTGCGGCGTGATCCAAGGACCAATTTAACTTTCAACACTCCTGTATTCTGCTCCCAGAGCTGCGAGCTGTGCGCTGGGCAGAGCTGATGTCCCATTGTTTTCTTCACCTTTTTTTTTCTCCATTTTATGTCGGTCATTTTGTCTAATACAAACGCTTCATACAGGCAGGTAATCCCAGTAAAATGCTGACAGGTGAGTGCGCGTTCATATCAAATATAGATGAAGTAGTAAAATGAGTGTCGAGTAAAAATAAATAAGCTAATCAAAATAATAAGGGTGTAAATAAGGTGTGTTCAAACATTTTGATGCTGTGTGACAATTTTGCTAAGTTTTATCATCATGAAACATTTCTGAATCCAGTCTAATCAGTTAATTTCTCCCCTTTGATTACTAGGAGCACATTTGTGTGTGTGTGTGTGTGTGTTTTTTTTCTTGTACTATCAACCAATCACAGCTCTTGAAAGACAGTGTCACACCTAGCAGTGGGGTCGACCGCTCCACCTTTCTGTAATTTCTTTACTCAAGAGTCACTCTCAGCAGTGATATGAATCACTCTTAAGCTAAGACCTTTAGGCTAAGATAGGAGCTCTCTCAGGGGAATCTGACAATCTTTTTGAATACGGGCACTGATTCTGATTCAATATTTTAAGCATAACAGGTTCTGGAGACATCGGCAGGCAATTTGTTGACAAAGTACACATACAAAATGAAAACCAATTAAAAAAAAAAAACTGTAGTTGAAAAACGGCACCCTGGGTTCTCTGTTTATTAACAGCTAGAGCTATCTGCTCTTGCTTGGGCATTGACTGTGTCGTGTCGTCTTCCCTCAGTTTTGGATTTTTCATCTGTTCGAGGCTACTTCCTGGGATAAAAACTGTGTACAACAGACATCGTTTACGGTGGGCTTACTTTCATGAAGCTCATCCGCATTTGTTGCATAGGAGCTCTTGGTGAAAAGTAGGAGTGCTGACCAGCCAAATATCCTGTTTAACTTATTCCATTAGAAATGTCTTTATTGGTAAAGAAAACAATCTGTTTCTATGAACTGCGATGAGCAATGATGGTGTTCTGGATGGTGTGGTTAAAAACAGTGTTATCACCCATATTTGGTAGTGCCTTTTTGTGTTGAAAGCTATCGTTTAAAATGACTAATCTACAAACAAAGGAAATGCGGATTCTAATTTATTTGTTTCATACTTATATTATTTTTACGTTAGGTATAGGTTCTCTGGCTCCAAAATATTATATCTGGCCATTTTTTTGTACAGAACTGGATAACTGCTGAGGAACACTGAGAGCATGTGTTCAGAAGAGGGGAAATGATTGTACTTTATTGGCTGTGAGTAACCTCTGGAGCCTGGCGTAATGAAAAGACACTTTGGTTTGAACTGCTGACGAGGGACGATTCTCTGAGCATGAAGAGCCTCCTGCATCACGTCCTCTTTGAGCCTGAATGGGAGAAAAGAGCTCATGCAATTAACTTCCTCCTAAATGCACCTCACATCTATTGACATGTGTCCAGAGAACCTTACCATAGAGGAAATCCATGGAGATGGTCAATAGGAAGGAGAAAGCAGGCAGTCAACTATAGCTCATACAATAGAGTCATGTACTTGTGTACTGCTGTTAGTGCGAAAAACTGTTTTTTTTTAATATTGACTGGATTTTTCTATGATAAAAAGATTTTTTTTTAAAGTTTAACCAGTAGCTTTAAAAAATGTGTTTATGCAAAAACACACGTTCTCTCTTTTCTGTCAACCCCATAAAGTAACAGTTGGAATTGATTTTTTTTTTTTTTTTTTTAGTTTTCTTTAGTGCAAAATGTAAAGACATTGCAGAGAAAAGACCTTTACAACATTTCCAAAGTTTCTCCTTTTTTTTCTTTCCATGGTTCAGATAATGTTTAGGCCTAATGTTAAAAGACAGCTGTGACCACAACCTTGGGTCAAAGAAAAAAAGTTAAACAAGAGCTACTCTTTTATTATTGATTCATTATTTTATCTATAATTGCAGAACTAAACGTACGGTCATGGCATTTTTTTTATTATTATTGGGGATTTCTTTTTTTGTGGTACTTGTTGCCCTTTTATTGAAAGTAGGAAGGGAGGTTGAGAGATGGGGAAGACATGCAACAAAGGACCACAGCCTGGAGTTGAACCTGGGACAGCCACGTTGAGGACTAAGGCCTCCGTACATGGCCCGTATGTGTGACCCCTGTGTCACTGGCACGCCTGGGTCATAACTTTTAAAGGAACTTTTTGACAAACAGGTTTTTTTAGGAAGTGCCATATACACCAATCAGTCAGAATATGCAGCACAAGGTGAACACAAACAATCGGCCTTCACCACCTGATTCCCCCACAAATGCACACAAGTACACACAGACCCCGCTTATTGCTTATGGATGACTTTTGGAAATCAAGGAAGCGCTGTCTTTACCATAAAACTGTGTGACGGGTATTGGAGAAGGCTTAATAAAAGCAGAATTTTTAAAATAAGATTTAAAGCTAAAAATGTCATTGCAAGTAAAAGCGATCAAGACCGCTACAATGATTATTGCAAAGACAAGATGAAATGAGAACAATAAGATGCAGAAAAGTAAGTCAGATGCTTGAGGTTTTTTTCTGAATTTTTAGAATTATTTGAAGACCTGTATTTGCAGACCTGAGGAGTCTGGATGGTATACAAGTAAAAAGCAAACAAATATCTCAGACTAAGATAAATGAAGACATTTTGCATCATAAAGCAGGCATAAATATTTTTCATGGCAAGACCTCCATATTGTTAAGTCCTCTTAAAGCTGCAGTAGGGAGTTCCAAGAAAACCGTTGACTTGTCCTGAAAGTTTTACCAAGCACATCTTACTTCCCTCCCCCTTGCTCTCTGCTGTGCTACAATCCTCACTCCCATCGAGAAGCTTGCCGCGAACAGTCTAATCCTTTCTTTTGTAGTTTGCATTTTGTCATCGGTCGTCTTCTGTTCACTTGTCTTTGTTTTCTGAGCAGGTGTCACTCGAAAAATTGGCAGTTTCTCCACCATTTCGCAGCACGGGTGCAGCAAACCAGCAATATTGAGCTTGAATGACGACAGTACATGTTGTGCGGTGGAGGATTGTTAGCAGTGCGTACACTATTGAGGCATTCTCCCTGGCTCTGATTTGTGGTTTCTGACCAGGAGGAGTGGTGTATTTCTGCAAATGGCAATAGGACCTCTGAGAGGAGCCAGAAGAGCTTGATCCCCCCCCCCCCCCCCCCCGACAAAATATTCAATTCAATTTTATTTAAATAGCACCAATCCATGAAACATGTCATCTCGAGGCACTTTACAAAGTCAAAATCAATAATATTATACAGATTGGGTCAGATTATACAGATTGGTCAAAAATGTTCCTATATAAGAAAACCAGTTGATTGCATCAAAGTCCCGACGAGCAGCATTCACTCCTGGAGAAGCGTAGAGCCACAGGGGGAGTCGTCTGCATTGTCCATGACTTTGCAGCAATCCCTCATACTGAGCAAGCATGAAGCAACAGTGGAAAGAAAAACTCCCCATTAACGGGAAGAAAAAACCTCCAGCAGAACCGGGCTCAGTGTGAACGGTCATCTGCCTCGACCGACTGGGGGTTACAGAAGACAGAGCAGAGACACAACAAGAGAGACAAAAAAGCACAGAAGCACACATTGATCCAGTAATCTGTTCTACATTAGATGGTAATAGCGGGTGAGCCGTCTTCTCTGGATGATGTCACAGCTAACAGAACGCCAGACCAGGTGTACCTACTATGAAGATAAAAGAGAGAGAACAGAAAGTTATAAGCAGAAATGATGACAAACAATGCATAATTGAAGAACAGTAGAACTCTATAGAGTGAGAAAATTAGATCCTGATGTCCTCCAGTAGCCTAAGCCCATAGAAGCACATCCCCATAGGTAGGTCAGGGCAACATAAGCCACTCTAGTTATAAGCTTTGTCAAAAAGGAAAGTTTTAAGATTAGTCTTAAAAGTAGACAGGGTGTCTGCCTCACGGACCAAAACTGGGAGTTGGTTCCACAGGAGAGGAGCCTGATAGCTAAAGGATCTGCCTCCCATTCTACTTTTAGAGACTCTAGGAACCACCAGCAGACCTGCATATCTGTCTCATATTTTACCATCAGGGCATAGTGACAGTTTTAACAAATATATATTTATTTATTTATTTTACAAAACATAGTAAAGACTCCCATGTAGTCTCCATGACACCAGATTGCTACAAATATGAAAAACCTGATCTCATTGTGTAATCTTAGTCCGCTGCACAAAGAAAAAATATCCTGCTGCTTTCCTGGCCTGGGTATAACACCTGCTGTACAGCATGCAACTTTCCAGTCATTTTGAATAAGTTAGAATTTTATTAAAAAGTTAATTTAGTTCAGTAACTCGGTTCACCAAGTGAACACATTGTACAGATTATTGAAGCCTTGATCTCTGTCAGTTATGAGTTTCCACTTAGAGCTACTGAAAACATGACATTTAAGATTACAATATTACATCAAAGACATTTTTAATATAAAAATGAGAGCTTAATGTAAAGTAATAGCCTTTTAAAGGTTGCTTTCTAAATTTACTTTTAATCTGACAAACAAACCCCATTGGAAGACATATTCTGATTTGTTGAATATGACTGTAAATGGGAGGTTTCTGCACCGCCACCGTAATTTTCAGCCTTACCCTGGACCACTGTTCCCTCAAAGCTGCGCACATGCGCTATCGTGCACTGCATCTGGATTCAGCGTGCACAGACACAAAAATATCTATTCAGCACAGAAAACAAAATCCAAGCTGAACCGTAAACAAAATAATAATAAACCAAGTTATTTTGTACCATTTTGCAGTTCTGCTGAGATGGTGTTCCACGGTCCCACTCTGTGCGACAGGGGCTGATTGGAGCACCTTTCTGGTTGGACAGGTAGTAGTTTGCGTCTTTGTTACTGCTGCTGCATGTCAGCTTTTTGTGTGGCTGTGCTTTTGGGATCTGCTTATCTGAGATCGTAAGTGCCGTTTTTCAAGTGCAGTTGGAGTCCTTTGCAGTACATGGCTTCTGCTGGTTTCTGACCAGCCTTCTTGTTCAACCCCCGTTTTTGAAAAGCAGCTCTTATTATACGTTTCTTGTTATCATGAGAGCGTGCCTGAGGACTGACTGTTGAGAGGCTGCACAGCACCACATGCTTGTGCTAAATCTCATAGCACAAAATGTAAATAATTTAATTGCAATAAAATTTGACCTCTGAAAGACGCACACGTCTCTCAGTTCTTCTTTGGCAGGACCCCCACTCTGACATAAAACATACTATACAGTTATTTCTAAACTAAGAAAATATTGCTGTAATTTGATTATTTTTGTGAGCCATGTAACTTGTTATAATCTCAGGTTTTGGACAAGTGTAATACTGGTGTAGCCTCAGTGTGCACATCTGATGTTGCTCACAGAGGTCCAGTGAATGCTCAGACACATGAAAGATTAGGGGGAACATTGCAAGTGGAAAATATCATTAGATAATGAAGGGATTTATTTAGTACAAATGTAGCACATTTCGAACTGTACCATTTGTGCAACCATTTTGACTTAGCACAATGTTCTATGAACAAATCTTGGAGTCTTTGATTGGGAATCATGCACATGCATCAGTATCTATTTTTTTTGTTTGTGTGTTTTACTGAACACTTTGAGCTCATCACATTGAGTATCTGAACTATAAATAATACTAAAAATCTTTCTTTTTTATAAAAGAATGTCATCACAAACCCTACAAGCTTTTTCTTCCTCCTCCCTCAGCCAGGGTTTCTCTTTGACAGAGATGGTTACATTTTCCATTTGGACTGCATTAAAAAGTCTCAACTTCTCTCAATTTCCCAGCAACTATATGAACAATTTGGAGATGTTTGCGTTTCCCAGCTTGGAACCCTATTCGTGGGGAGCACTTTTGTGCATTCCTAAAGACAATAAAATGTATTTAAGGGCTAAAAAAGTGTATTTTGCATAATATTTTCCCTTTAAAGCTATGCAGTGCTTCCAAGCTTAATTGTTGAAGTTGGAACACACATAGTGGATGAACTGCCAATGCTGTTACCACTCTCCTCTACTCACAACCCAGATATGCTGCTGACACAATGAACCACCATCATCTCACCACAGAAGTTTTGTGCATGCTCAAATAGTCAGAGAACAAAACACTAAGCACGCCTCCCAGAAGTCTTCTCCACGACCTTACAAATTATTCACATTCCCACTGCTTTTTAATGACATGGTGCAGTCCTAATGCGACGTGAAGGGATGTCAAGTTTCATGTATGCTATTGGGAGAGTAAAAATCACATTCAAGAATAACAAACGGCAGACGCACAGTAAACAATTGATTTGTTCAAAGATGCCCAAGCTAGAAGGATGAACAACCTGAGAAAGAAATAAGAATGTTTATAAATCAATAATAAGAAAAAAAATCTTATTGTTGCCATTTTTTTTACATATTCTTTTCACGCCCACAGTGAACTGAAAGTCCACATTAAGGGTGTCTAAAAAGGCCACCACCTGCGCTTCTTCACATGCAACTGCAAAATCATGCAGTTTAAAAGTGTGAAGTTTAAAATCTCGATGTCTTCCATTGGTGTAAAATGCTCCTGGCTTTTTGACTTGATGCTTATCGGTGGATGTTCATTTTCTGTGTGAAGAATACAACATCCTTTTCTTCCAACATGGAACAGGGGTTTATCTAACCACAGTATACATTTAAGTTTTGTAATACTTCAAATTAAAGTCAATACTGTTAGTCAGTTAGTTATAATGTTTTCCAGATTATACTCCCATCATATCCTTTACGCAGAGAAAAAAAGATTACCCAGAATTTTCTGCTTTGTGTCTTTAAAATGTTGTAGTTTTGATGGCTTCTAATGGGGAACAATCTTTAATAGTAATTTTCTATAATGTGTTCATAGTTTTCTTTAAGTACATGTCGTTATGTGACTACAATAAATACCAGCAGGAGGTACAATAGTTATTTTGAGTTGATTGAGCTTCACAATCACTCATATTTCACAGGAATCAGTTGGCTGAACACAGCTGCAATTAGTGGAGATTGTGTGTAACAAAATGTTGTTAGAAAATAATAATAATAATAGAAATGACAATTATTTGTCTTTTTGACAAAAACAAAGAAGAATGTTTAATGTTTGTGTGTTTGAATAAAATGAAATTTAAATAGACTGCAATTAATCAAGCAACCTTTTGTATTTTTTTTAAGAAAAAATAAATTTTAAATGTAAATATTTTCTAATGCTGTAAGGGAATGTTCCAATATTTTTAGAGTGGAGTAAATCTTGTTAGTCAGTAATGTACCAAAGCTGACAAATCCCAGTTTCATGCAGTGTGCAGTATTTTTCTGACTTATTTTTTCTTTTAAGTTGTAAATGGTGCAGTACACAAGGGACAACTGTTCTTATAGATAATGCGTAATGATATTTCTCCCACGCACGCACGCGCGCACGCACACACACACACACACACACACACACACAAAGACAAGCATGACAACACAACATTTGGGTTTTATGGGTTTATGTCATTGTGTAGTCCCTGGATTACAGCTTAGCATTGGATATACAGTATTTAGTATTCCTTTTAGATTATAGCAAATTTTCTATGCTGGTTATTGTGTTCAGTAGGATTTTTATGTTAAATTATTCAACATTATTTGATTTAAGAACTGACAAATCAGCTCTTGTTGCTGCTTCAGCAAAAATGGTCCAAACTACATGACAAACATTTCCACATCATTCCATCATTCAGTTACCTCAAAACAACTACTCACAAAACAAAGGTCCAAATTATACTTTTTTTTTTTTAAAAGGAAACATGTTATCGACAGTTTTCAATTATAAAAAAAACAAGCTGTGTTTTTTAATGGCAGCAATATCAGTTTGTTTTTACAATTCCCCTTTTTTTCCAAAAAAATGTCACTAACGTAATGAAAAGAAAATTAAAAAGTATGAATCTGAGCTTGCTGCCAGACAGAATCTTTACAGGCTTTCATAAATGGAGAAAAAACACTTTTAATATCAGCCAGAGCCACACATGCATGCAGCGGGACAAGAGTACAAATCACTTTCGGTTTGTTATATTATCATTTATTCAGGTGGAAAAACGTACTATAAAATCATATGCGAGAAATGTTCTTGACATAATTTATAAGGGGTTCTGCAGTCTTGCTCAACTACCCACCTCTCTTATCAATTATAAAGATATATCGATCCATTAACTAGCTGCAGATCCTTCAGCATCAAAGAATTTCAGACTTCATGCTTTTCTTTTTGAAGATTTTCTTTTTGATAGATGTTGCTGTGATCGATACCACCACCCTCCTCCTCTCTGTACCATTGGAGGTCTACTTCATCACTGGAGGGAAACAATTTCATGAGGCTCCACCTCATTCCCCATTCGCCTGTGAGGAGTGTGCATGTGTAAAAAGGGCGGGCAACAAGGTTTATTTTCCCTTCTGCCGGCTTCAAGTCAACAGGCTAAAAAGCATCTCTTCAACGTGTGGAGAAAAGCAGTTGAGTTCTGGGCAGCTGCTGCACCGAGACAGAGACAACCGAAATCTGCGAGTATTGTCTGTCACTGGAGACGGGGACATGGAGGAGTGAAAGATCTGAGCAGCAGAGAGGTAGGTCTCTCCGGATTCTCAAAGTGATTACCTCTGAGAGTGAAGTCGTCGCACACATCTGCAATTACCGAGCCTGTCTATCTCCTGTTCAAGGATTGGCGATAGTTATGCTGAGTATTTTTATCAGCCGGAGTTTTTCCAGCTGTACTGATCATTAGTGAATCTATTTATGTGAATCACATTTACCTTCTAAAAGGAGCACGCTTCTTTTTTTTTTTTTTTATCAGGCAAACCGCTGTGCATTCGGACCTCGGTTTCTACTACCTGGAGTTTTTGACACATGACGACAGATGGTTGTGAACGCCACTGAGAGTAAATTGTGGTCTGCTCGGGGCTGCTGAGAAACTGTGCTTGGTCACGAAGCACTTGCCTTCGCAATTATGGTTAGAGCACCCACGTCTGAATCGATCGCCCTGGGGCCACACAAACCGAACGATGCCCAGGAGATCGCTGTCCAACAGGCAGAGTCAAGCATGGTGAAAACACCCCTCAAAGAGATCACGGTGTCTTTCATCAGGAGGACCAAAATCCACGGTTTGAAATTCATATTCTGTCCAAACAAGTCGAAACCACAGCAGCTTATCTGGACTCTGGCCTTCTTCCTTTGCATAAGTCTTCTCTGCACCTGGTCCTGGAACCGCATCTTCTATCTGATGTCCTACCCTGCTGTCACAAAGATCTACATGGTTTGGGCTCATAACATGTCCTTCCCGGCTGTCACTTTCTGCAACAAGAACGTGTTTCGTGCGTCCAACATGACGAAGGACGACTTGTATCACAGCGGCTATTGGATGGATCTCATGTACCACAACCACACTGTGATAAAAAGCAGCTTGACCATCCTGAAAGAAAGCCACAAACCGGCACTCCTGGGTCTGCTGGACTTCCAGAACTACACCCCACCCCCTGACTATCTTGTTAACACCACAGAGATGATGGGTAGACTCGGCCACCAGCTGGAAGAAATGCTGCTGGAATGCCGGTTTCGCGGGGAGAGCTGCACCTACAAAAACTTCAGCACTGTATGTAAACAGAGAAAGATGGTGCTTGGCAGGTGTGGGGTATGAGTGTTGTTTGCGAGGCGTTTTAATAATTTATTTGACAAAGCTCCTTTAGAGCAAGATTTCTCCCAGGCTGTTTTGACGTGCTGATGTTTAGGAGCTGAAACCCCCCCCTGTTTTTCCTCTCAAACATGGCACTTTTACCTTCTTAAGCCACGTTTTTTAAAGCCTCTCAAGAAAACAAGTAAATCGGTACCTCTGGGTAATAATTTATGACTAGACGGTCAACTTTATAAACATGTTTTAGTTAGCTGTGGTTGCTGAAAAGTGCAATAATACTGTAAATAGAGTAATACTCACTAAGAAGAATATCAGTAAAATGCTCAGAATCCTGCAGCTAATGCAGACATTCATTTTAGACAGAGCCAGTGTAAGCTACAACGAAGAGAGAGAGACGTCTTTATTGGTCATTGCAATTGTACATTCCAATGAAATTAGTCTTCTGCGTATAACCCATCCCTTAGGGAGCAGTGAGCAGCATTTTATAGCACTCAGGGAGCAATATGGGGTTTAGGGTCTTGCTCATGGACCAATACTGGCTATCTGCAGGGGATCGAACCAGGTACCTGCAGCCTTCTCTGAACACAAGTGCACCGCTCTAACCACTTTGTCCACCTCTGCCCAAGGAAAATAAGCTGCTGCTTAAGGTCACCTGGACCAGCAAGGGGTCTCTGTGAGTGCAGATTTTAAAACTTCAACGTTCTAGTTACCTTTATCAAAAGTAGTGTAGGTTTTATATAATTTAGGATTCTTTGACCTCTTAACCATACATATCTCAGATTTCTAAGTGTCTTATTTTGTACCAGAGACTTCTGTTTTAAAGACTCCTGTTTCAAAATGGTTGACTAGGCCCTCCTCCTTTGATTGACACATCTTTTGACCAACTGCGCTTTATCTAAGGTTTCTCCAGAGCCAGTCTTATTCACTGTTGTGGCACATGCGGCTTGTAGCCAATAAAACTAGAGTTTACTACGCTCAGCATGCATCTTTGTATTGCATTCTTCCTCTACTGTATTTCAGTCACGATGACAATGAATCTGTATTTCTCTGGAAATGGCCTTTCATTAAAGCCCTCGCTATAGTAAACTGGAGTTACAGCCTTTTGAAGTTAGCGTCTCCATTTTGGCGCAGTTTGGATGTCCAGAATACAACATTGTTTATGCTACTGACTTCAAATCTAAATCTATCATAGAAAAGACGTGTCTCCTTGCATCAGTCTGCAGCAGCATGAGAGAGAAAATGCCTCAAATGAAAAAAAAAAATGCATATTGTGTGTTCTAATTTCAATAATTAAAAACTGGTTACCAGTACAACAAATTGGGCTGCTCAGTTAAAAGTGTTACCTTTACAAAGACACCAAGCTTTTGCATCTACTCCAAAGAGTTAAATAACTATTTTTGGGTATGTTATTTTAGGCTTTTTTGGGGCAACAATAATTAAAAATGTAAATGTATTCAGGATTTAATCATGCTGAAAAATACCATTAACCATATTATACCACCATTAAGACTTTCTAAAGAAATACTGGGGTGTACAATATTAACATCTGCTTGTGGTATTTAATCATCTTTGCACATAATTTTTTATTTATTTATTTTAGATTTTTGCGTTGGACTGAATACTTAACAAACAAATGCTTTTTACCTCAATTGTAACACAAATAAATATTAGTCATAAAAGGTATTTTTCCTTTTACAGTTATTTTTTTCTGTTTTAGCTTTCTTGTAAATGTTTTAAATCATCAAACATGTTAATATCAGACAAGCATAACCTGGGCAAATACTAAATGCAGCTTTCAAATGACGAGTTAATTTATCAGGTGGAATGAAGCTTTACAAACTAATCTTGTGAAAGTCCACGCTGAATTTTACATTTACAGTGGTTTACAACCCTTTTTGGAAGACTGAGTTCAATTTCGCCTGCCAGCCCCAGTTACTGCAAGAAATTCACATGAATAGAGCCTGTCTGACAACATGAAGAAGGCTAAAAGATCACGTCATTATTTCTAGGTCAATGGGACCTCAGAGAGCCACAGTGAGAGCTATTCCACAAATGCAGTAAACATGGGAGAGTGGTGAACCTTCCCAGGAGTGGCAGACTTAAGACAGGCTCTTCCCTGCGTTGAGGTCACTGTTCATGATCCAACGATAAGAAAGGGGCTGGGCAAAAAAAAAAAAAAATGGCACCATGGTAAAGCTCCAAAGTGAAAGCAGTTGTTTAAGAAAAGGGCTCATCTCACATTTACCAAAAAATACATTGATGAGTCCTTTGAAATTCATGGTCCGGTGCTGCTTTGCTGTTTATTGACCTGGATGACTGCTCCCCACAGTAAAATCCAGAGAAAAAGTCAGGCCATCAGTTTCCTCATGGGCACTTGGGTTGTACAGCAGAACAAAAATCCAAAATGTTATATGTATCTATTTTATTTCAGGCTTTAACTGGCACCGCTTCCATTTCTACCCTTCAGGCTCTGACAGCCGCAGCACTAAATTTAGGAGAGTTTTAAATGCAGTGACATCTTCTACTTTTGATGGATTCGGCTTACGTCATTTACAAAGTATTACAAATAGACTTTTTTTTTTTTTTTGTCAACTGTAAAGTCCGAGAATAGCTCCTCATTCGAAGGAGTTGTCGCGTCATTGTGATGGAAGAACTGTTTACATGTGAGACTTAAACTCACGGCAGTTACTCTACTAAACACAGTGCATTGTTGAGAAAATAATACTGCTAAACAACAGGAATGAAAGCAGAGGAAGAGTTTGCAAGAAGTACAGTCTTCACACAAAACATACGACACCGATTTAAATTTATCTTTGCATCTAATCTGCATTACTTTTTATTGATGGTACTAAAGGTAATATTGTTGCTTGTTGTTGTTGTTGCATGTTTTGGATTCCCGATATCCAGTATTAATATTTTATAAATGAGACTTCACTGAAACATTTATTATGGGGGGCAATAAGAGAAAAATCTGCTCCTCAAGTCTGTGGTGGAGTCACATTTCATGCACATTATAACTGCATTTAAGTCCAGTATGTGTAACAATGTGTGCAAAGCAAAGCAAAATCTTTTGACTTGATAAGTTTGATTGTTGGTTTACTCCTACACCATGAAACTAGGGGTGTGTATTTAAAAGCCCAAATATGGAAATAATTGAGTATGGGGAATTTTAGTAATTTTGCTTAGAGTCTCGTATAAATTTGGACCAGCTCTGTTAAGTGGAAAATAGTCCCAAAGCAATCTGATGCTTAGATCCCCTGAAATGTTAACAGGGTAGAAATAAGTGATGTCGAGTCATTTTACATAGAGGGTTAGGGTGGGGACCGCAGTTAAGATCTTGTTTTTACAGATGGAGATCAGTTCAATATTCCGATCATAAAAAGCAAAACATGTAGCAATGACAGCTTTAACCAGTGCAACATTTGAAATATAAACGTGTTGCCAGAGCTCAACCAGCCGTGACAGCTTCACTGTCTCTTAAAAAAATCAGTACAGAGCTTCTACAATATCAAAAAAAAATCACCTTCATAGCCAGAGACAGACATATTTTGCATTTTATCTGTGCTGGCATCTGAAGCATCTCTTGTCGTAGCTGAAGTGTGACTTTTTGGCCCTCCTATCTTATTTAAATTGCAGCGTAAAATGTTTTAAAGTCCCCTGTCAGATGGTTTTGAGTCACTTAGCAGACCTCATTATACGGCCTGCAGTGGGAAAAGGCATAGGGCTCTGCTGAACAGCGTCGGTCTGAGCTGCACAAAAGTCTGTGTGAGTCTGGACACACAACACTGACTCTGATCCCTGGAGATCAGCTTTGCCCTGCTGGCTGGCTTTCCGCCAGCAGACCCCTTAAAGCAGCCTCACTACAGAGGATAACTGATGAAAAGTTAGCAAGAACTGGAGTTTGTGTCTTTCCTAATGTGAGATTGATTTAGACGGGGCCAAAGATACGTGAATGGCTGAAAGCCACCGGCTGAGCTTCATACTGTTTTTATGGGGTTCTTTGTGAGTTGTTAAAACACTTGGATGGCTCTAATCACTAAGTATGAGTCACTGTGGCTACTTAGGCTGTAACGTTTTACACCCGTTGTATTAAGTCTCCACTTTACCGCGCAACAGAAATCTTGAAATGTTCATTAACAAGAGATTGTACCATAATGATATTTATCACACAAATAATAGTTTTCTTACTGTGTTAATATTGAAGTCATACACTCAGTGGCCACTTTGTTAGGTACACCATGCTAATATCAGGGTTGACTCTCTTTTTGCCTTCAGAGTTGCCTTCTTCCTTTTTAGCATATATTCAAGATGATGTCAGAAACATTCCCCCAGAGATCTGGGTCTGTATAGACATCAAGACATAACAGTAGCTGTGGATTTGTCCGCCGAACATCTGCGATACAAATTTCAAATGTTACGAATGTTGAACTGAGATCTGTTGACCATGGGCTTCCTATAGCCATCAGAAGATGGGGACACTGTGTCATAAAGGGATGGAACAAAATCCAGGTAGCCTGCTGTGTTTAAACCATGCTTCCCCCATTCAGATGCTTGGTTTGAACTGCAGCAAGTCATCTCCGCCACATTTAGATGACTAAATGCATTGCATTGCTGCCACGTTATTGGCCAGTTTAGTTTTTGTGTTAGTAAGGAATTGAACAGGTGTACCACATAAAGTGGGCAGTGAGTGTTTTTCTGCATTTGGATATGATTAACTAATACATATAAAATATCTTGAATTAAATATGACAATACATATCACATTTACTAACACACTTGTTCTTAGGTTCCGATGTTTATCCTTTGTAAGCTTAAGATTCTGTGTAATTCTACTGCAGCCATGACTGTTTCATATTTGTCCCATTATGATATGCTTATTTGCTTGAACTGTCAAAATGAACTCAAAAAGGCATGAAAAACGATTATTGTTTTTTTTTTTTTTGTAATACAATTGTTACATAGCCGACCTGATCTGCTTTCCGATCCTGTCTCAAACTGATTAGTGGGTCGCTTTGCATTCTAAGCTTTGTCAGTCAAGTCAATTTGTTTGTCTCTTCATTGTAAACAACAAAATTAGACACCATTTCATTGATCCATATCGTTAACCAACAGGAAGTTTTGTGTGAGACACACAGAGATAAAAACACAAAATAGATAAAGGGTAAAATAGGTGCATAATGAAGTGCCTAATCTTAACAGCATCATTTTAACCCAGCAGAGAGCTGTGCTTGTTAAGATTTTGATTTAGTGTTGCTGTTTGCCTGAAGGCAGCATATCAAAAACAATGCAGCTCTAAAATAGATTTTGGACAGGAGACTTCAAGCATCCTCTCAGCTCCTCTCACCGTCTTCTGCGGGGCGCTCTTCTTTGCCATATTGCAGGTGGAGTACCTTTCTGAGATGCAGAATGCTTGAGGGATGCTAGTAGCTGCCATGCTTGAGTTTTTGCTCAGAAAGTTCAGTCTCTGCTCAAACTCTGAGGAAAAAGCTCAATGAATGTGGAAGATATTTGGTGAGGGGGAAAAAACCCCTGCAGTGACTGCACATTAAATATTAAGAGCGGCTGTGTTATACTGCCATTGCTTCAATCCCAGTTTAGAGGTTTTGTCTGAGACCAAAAATATTCCTCTGTCTGTGTCTCTGATTCATTGATGGCAAAACACTATATTTACTCTAAATCACTCAGGGGATCTTTGGAGTGAAATTGGGTAAAGATTAATGGCTTTTGTTGCTGCCGAGGTGCACTTGTTAATTTCTTAAAACCAGACTCAGGAGCCCCTTCAAAGCCAATGCTTCTTTCTCTGATAATCAGAAAACCTCTCCTATGATTACCTCTCCAACACAATTACATGCTGACATGTAATACATCTTGTACTGGTGCAAAGCTCGCCGCGGTGCTGTGAAGAGGTTGTTATTCACACCTTTCTTTTTGTCGTCTTTTTTTGTGTGTGCTCTGTTCACAGATTTACACACGCTACGGGAAATGCTACACCTTCAATTCCGGGTTAGATGGCAACCCTTTGCTGACCACCTTGAAAGGAGGAACGGGGAATGGTTTGGAAATCATGTTGGATATCCAGCAGGATGAATACCTGCCGGTTTGGGGAGAGACAGGTCTGTGCAACTTTAAGCGCTTTACTCACACCGACAGGTTAACAGATTTACGTAAACCTCTTTATCTCGCTTGTGTTGTTTATATGATCTGTAGATATGACTTGCTTAAAGGAGCTACAGTGCTTTGCAAAAGTATTCCTACCCCTTAAACCACAACTTCCAGTCTGTTTCATTGGGATTTTCTGTGATTGACAAAAGCAAACACATTATTGAATAAAGTCCATCTGTGTGTAATTCATTCTCTGCTAAATCAGAATCAGAATAAGAAATACTTGAATAATCCCAGAGGGAAATTACAGTTAATGTAATTAACTGTTAAATGCCGCTTTTCCGTGAAGGCCTCAGAACATTAGGGAAGAAACATAATGAAAATCGAGGTTTAACACTAGGACTCCCAGAATTCTGATACTACTAGAACTCCCACTGGCAGTCAATTTGACGGGTGACATTCTGACCAATGGAATGCGGGATTGGTGATGATGTCATCAACTGTAATGGTTCTAGTGGGCTTTATAAGCCCATTGTGGATATGTAGACCTAAAAATGAGGTCCAAAACATATTTTTACCACGTCCAACAATTGTTCCTTAAATTATTTATAATATACGATTGTAAATGGTGCTGAAAATAACACTGTAAATTAAAAAAAATTGCAAGAAAAGTTTATGATTATAATGTTGAATTATTTACATAAATTCGGAAAATGCAATGTGGCAATAATAGATTAGACTATAAATAAAATAGAAAGCCTCTGGCACGACTGCAAACCTGCCAAAAGATGTCTGTCCCCACTAACTGACTGCATTAAACATCGATCACATAAGCATCCATGTGGGTAACTCTGGGAGAGAAGCATTCACAAATTTGAATTTTATGGAATAGGGGGCAAGAAGTAAACTGTCGTTAAAGAAAGCCATAAGATGTCTGCTTTTCAGGTTGCCACTAGCCATGGAGGTGCTCTGATCAGATGGGAGGTTAAACTTCTTGGGTGACAGGCAAAACATTTTGTGCATCTCCCATTTTTGTGCAACCACCTGTGGGGATGCTTTTCCACAGCAAGGACAGACAAATTGGTCGGAGCTATTGGGAAGATGGATGGAGCCTAATAGAGAACATTGCTGGAGGCAAAAAAACACTTTTAGAGGCTGTTGACGACCTGGGACAGGGTGGAAGCTCATCTTCCACCAGGACGACAGACTTAATAAGCTGTAATGGAATGGTCGACTTCAAAGCATATTCATGTGTTACAATGGCCATGTCAAAACCCAGAAGGAAATCCAATAGACAATATGTTGCAAGACTTGAAAACGTATGTTCACAGAGGGCCTCCATCCATTCTGACTGAGCTTTAGATGCATTGCACAAAAGAGTGGGCAAAGATTCCTGTCTATAGCCGTGCAGCTGAAAGACCCAAAGCTGTAGTTGTAGTTAAGTATGAAAGACCTAAAGCTGTAGTTGTAGTGAAGTATGTTTCTGCTAAGTTCTGAAACTCGGGGAGGGGACTTAATATGGACACACTCCCAAACCTACAGATTTAATTAGATGTGTTAAAACCCACTTATTTTGGTTGGTCTGTTGCTTATAAACCCAAATAATTACATAGACATTTAAGTGTATAATATGACAAAAATTGAAAAAAAAAAATGAAATTAAAATAATTCAAGGGATATGAATACTTTTGGAAAGCGCTATGAAAATAATAATTCCTTCTGTAGTATTATTTTGTATCCATATGTTCCTCCAGGTGTACTACTGTTATTTGATCTAATAATCACCCATATTAGTTTATGCAGCATCCAGGAAATGTTTGGTTGTAAATCTATTTAGAATGCAGTAGTACACCAACACTTTTGTTGGTACTGCTTCGGCAGTAAGGTTTAAAAACAGCCTTTTGACCGAAAAGCTGTTAATGGCTAATAGCTGAAACAGGCAAGTGCCCAAAGAGTGACATCAATTAGATGGCCGCACATGTTGTTATACTTTCTGGCGTGCTGTATCCACAGATGAGACATCGTACGAAGCGGGCATCAAGGTTCAGATCCACAGCCAGGACGAGCCGCCCTTCATTGACCAGCTGGGATTTGGTGTAGCACCCGGTTTTCAAACTTTTGTGTCATGTCAGCAGCAACTGGTACCCAAAGATCAGCCTCCGTCCTCTTTTATTTTTTTGTTTGCTTGTTTTTATTTATTTATTTATTTGTTTTGCCCAGTATCATTGAGTGTTTGTTCCCACCTCCTTCCAAATTCTTGCCAGCCAGTGTACATTACCTCTGTGTCATGGAGCATGCCTCGATATCAGATTGCTGATTTACCCTCTGTGAGAAACAGTGGTGTTAGTGTGGTTTTCGCTAAATGAAACTTGGGGAATTAAAGCAGCCAAGAATTATTGACAGAGCAGGGCCAAGTAATGATTAGATGGAAGCGTATGAGCGTGATGTGCCTTTCAGAGCCAAAACCACATAAGACTGCAATGCATGCAAAAATATATGGCTGCTCAGACTCAGTGCTATTTTTAGCCAGTGAGAAAAATATGAATGTATCTTTTTGATCACTGCAAAAAAAAACGTCAGAATTTAGAAAGCGCATTATACTTTAAAGTGCTTTCATTTACATTTTTTTTTAAGAGACCCTTATCTAACAGCAGCCCCTGCTAGAAATAACTAAAATCTGAAAACACTTTAATAATCATTTTTTGAGGGAAAACTGTGAAAAAGGAGCCTGGCACACTTTTTGTTGCAGCGTCTAATTTCCCTCTTCCAGCAGCTCTAAAGCCTAACTTTTTTATGAGAGCAATGACCTACAACTATTTTGCACGGACTTTGATTTAAGGGCACAATTTAATGACAAGAATGAAAGCCTTTGGCAGGGTTTGTTGACGACAGAATATCTGCACAACAGCTACGGCTCCACCGCCGTCAGTGAAGGATGAAAAGTAATAACTATAGTGGAGCCTGAATTGATCAAAAGGGCCGTCATGGATAGTAATAACAGTGAGAACATGGATATCCAATCCAAATCTAATGAAACTGTACAGCATTTATGCAATGTTGTCTGTAGAACAGATTCCAGCTGGGTTCGCTTTTTGTCTTTTTGCACACACAAGACAAACAATCAGCGAGTTTTCAGACACAACCAGGGCCAGAAAAGAGAAATAGCTTCTGTTAAAAACGCAGTGGTGCCACAAAGAGCTTTAAATTCTGCGATGATTATAATAATTACACTTTATGATCAACTGTATTTTTGTATTGTGCCTGCAGGCTTATTAGAATTTCCAGCACATAATCAGTTCTAGTGAAGTACGGGATACTTGAGCTGTTAATCAAATTAATTTCCTCAGCCATTAATGAAGCCAGATATAAATGATTTTGCTCCGAAAGTTAATCAGCTTAGCTGCTTCATCAGCATGAACCAAATGTTAATGTAAAATCTGTCATGTTTCAGCAGAATAGCATGGGATGATTGAGGCATATTTTTGACACTTGGACACCACAAAAAGATTAAATGGAAGTTGTTGGAGAGGTTGCAATGAAAAACTGGACTCTCTTATTTTCTTCGTTTAAATGTCATCTGTACTCAAAGTTTGCCATCGTTCAACTATCATCGGGAATTGAATTGGGGGGTATTAATCACCATGGTGGAGTTTCATCTAGAAGGCAAAAGGGCAACGATTAGTCATTAATAATCACGACACGAGCAGCCGACAGCAGTGACAGCTAAAAGACGTGTTTACAAGTTGAAATATGGAGTACATTAATTAGATTGCCATTAAAGTCTGGCCAACGTTCTTATCAGTCTTTGTCCTTTGAATTCAGTATGCTGGTATGGGTGTAGACTCAAAATAAAGCATATATGATTTTAACATTTCCATTTATGACTTTTTCAGAGAAGTTTAATTTTAGCACCTTATTCCGGACTAGAAATTAGTTTAATTAATTTGTTGAATGCTATCTACAGTTGTACCGATCAGAATTTTTTTGACCAGTTTCAAACATTTTTCAAAGAGCGCTTAGCTGTATGTTGATGCAACATGTGTTATGCTGTATAAGACATCGGGCATCTGCTTGAAAAACAACATTAAAACTAATTGAAACAGTTTTAACCTCTCAAGACCCGATAATTTTAGTCTAAACAGACGTTTTGATGCCTGGAAAACGATCAATTTCTCTTCAAACATATATTTTTCTTCTTCCTGACAGATCTGTAAATTCAATTCAGTTCAATTCAATTTTATCTATATAGCGCTAATTCATGAAGCATGTCATCTGCTAATGAAATGAATGAAGTTGACAATCAATCAAATGTATATGTTTGAAGAGAAACTGGTCTTTTTCAGCCTATTTTCAGGTGTCTAAAAGCCCATGTTTAGACTAAAGTTCTCAGATCTTAATCGGTTAAGCTTTAAGCTTTAAGAGAATTGAATAAAAACTTATTTACATGCTACTGTTCATTTATATGTATATTTTTGAAACTGAACTGAATAGATACCAGTTTTAGTAGATTTAGATCTTTAAGACCTAAGACTACAATTGAAAATATTTTTTTTTCTTTCTAGCCTTTGTGTTGTGAGTGGTTGATTATTATTTATATTTGGAGCAGAGGCAACATCAAGCCACCTGTGAGAGAGAGCAGTCGGGGCTTTTCAAACATTGTAAAGGGCCTTTAGCATTTTTTATTAGCCATTGTTAGAACAGCTAGTTTATTTCAAACTGTCCTTAGGGTATGAGCAAACATTTTTCCTGCTTAGAGCCCCCTGTTGGTCTGCGGTGTGTATCCCTTGAATTTACACAGGGTAGGTTTAGACATGCACCAGTTCTACATGCAACAAATGGAACCTTTGTTAATTGACGCTGTGTATTTTTTCAAGTTTGTAAATTGATTAACATTTATTGTGCAAGTTGGATGTGGGCCCAATAATAAAACTCTGCTTAGGGCCCCACACAATCCTGGGCCAACCCTGCTAGCTTCTTCCTTGACATATAGTGGCTGAAAGCTAAAGAGGAACTTTGCTTTTAGCCTTCCTGTTACTCACCTCAGTCCTTCTCTCACTTACAACCTGAATAAATCTCAGGCAAGTGGAAAATAGCTTCTCACATGTCTTTGCTTCATCTGGTTTGTTTTTAAAAACCTCATTGACACTGAGAAGATCGCTTTAGAGTGCATCTATAATGCAAACTGCATCCCACAGTGCAGCAGATTTTTTGTTTGGTTCGAGCACTTTTGCAGGGTATTTGTCTGAAGCCACGGATCCCTTCCTGCCCGTTACCTCAGTGTTGCTTGCCTTTTAATTTCAATAATGTTGTGGGCTGTGTTCCCTCACCCCTCACACTAGATGAGACGTCCTATGAGGCCGGCATAAAGGTGCAGCTTCATTCTCAGTCAGAGCCTCCTTTCCTCCATGAGCTGGGCTTCGGGGTTGCCCCCGGCTTCCAAACATTCGTTTCCACCCAGGAGCAGAGGGTAGCGTATCTGTGACTAGGCTTGCTGCATGCTGCAATGTACCGTGTTGTTCAGTCGCTCCACACTTGTTACGCTCCACAGTTTTCTCTGCTGCTCTACCCTCCTGACAAGGAATGGATTCATGTGCCTCCCCCTGTTCCCCCCTCTATGTGGCTGAAGCAACCACTCGCAATAGTTTTACCTTTGTCTTCTCTGTTTACAACTTCAGTGGCTATTGTGTCATTCCTTTTGAGCCATGCACCCAAGCCTGTTTCCTAATTGAAGTGTAGTTTGTCGTTTGGTCATACCCCTCCCTTTTCCACGCACAACGTTGTCAACATAATTTCTTTGTTTTGCTTTCATATCTCAGCGGAGGGGATTATAGAAACTCTGCGTTGTATCATCTGAAAGGACCAGATGGTGTGATTCATTAGGTTTTATCCCCTGTGAGGATTCAGCCTTCTGGTCTATCATCTAGTGCACTTCTCACCAGGGTGCTCTATCCGTTCTTGTCCACATATAAAAGTCTGCGGGTTGGAAAGGGGGTTCAATAAAAGCTTAATCACGTTTGCCAGTTTAGGTCCACTCCATCAGCGAATTGCACTCTATCTCTGTCACTGCCTATTGACTAAATGACCCTTTGATTGTTAGAGTTGGCCTGGTTAGGGCTGCTGGATCCGACTGAGACTGCCACGCGGCCCTAATGTGACAATAGCAACACAATTCTTATGAGATACTTGCCAGGAAAAAGCTACTGGCACTGATTACTGGTCAGCCCCACAATGCATTTAGAAGCTACTGCTGGTTCAAAGCGTTTAAGCAAGCTGGGTTTTATAGGCGGAGAGTTGTTTGTGTTTTTTTTTTTTTTTTTATCGTTGTTTTGTTTTGTTAATGAAAATAATACCAGATTAAATAAACAAAAGATTGAAAGGGAACTAAAAGTCTTGTTGGTAATTAGACGTCTTGTTTGTTCAGTGCAAAATAAATAGAAGACCTAAATAGACTGCAGACACACAGAAGCAAGCATAAATGCAGCAAATGACTCCAGTTGCCTGAATAATAGATATGAACAAAATAGTTAAATATTCTGCTTCTGGATATTGTTGGGTTACAGATTTATTTAGGTTGTTTCTTTGTAACTCTTAAATGTAGAGTGCCTTGCAAAAGTATAAACATTTCTCAACCGTTTTCACACTTTGTCACCTTGCTATGTTTAAAATCCAATGTTTTTAATAGGATTTCATACGACAGAACCACACAACATAGAACAACGCATTTCTAAAGGGCAGACAAATAAGTATGTGGTTTCAAAGGATTTTAGAAATAAAAATCTGAAAAGTGTGCTTTGCGTGTATTCAGACCCCTCTACCCCTAAATAGTGTCAAGTGCAAAAATGTGCCTTTACCGAAGCTGCCAAGAGGCCCTTCAGCACAACCCCTGGAAAGAGGCAAGCTAAGGCTGCAGGTTCGCAGGTTATGTGAAATACTATGTAGGATGGAAAACTAATGCAGCACATTGCCCTAAACACACCGTCTCCGTTGTGAAAGATGGAGGAGGGAGCACCATGCCCTACTTCAGCAGGGACCGGGAGGCTGGTCAGAGCTGAGAAAACACGGAGCTGATGTAGAAGAAATTAAATATTTGAGCCTGGGGTAGAGGCTGACCTTCCAGCAAGACAACAACCCAAACATACAGGTAGAGCTACAGAGTAATGGTCTGGATCAATTTTTATCTGTTAGAACCACCAAGTTAAAGTCCAGATCTAAAGTCAGTTGAGAAACGGTGGGAAGACTTGAAAACTTAACGCTCCATACAATCTCTAGCCAATCTTACTGAGCTTGAGCTGTTTAGCAAATAGGAAGGGGCAAATAAATCAGTACATAGCAAAATATGGTATGTACCCAATGAGACTTGTAGCTGTAATTACAGTGAAGGGTGGTTCTAATAGGTTTTGACTAGGGAAGCTGTATACAAAAGCATGCTACAGTAAAATAAATGAAAGCTATTAATCATTTTCCTTCCACTTTACATCTATGTAATTTACTTTGTGTGTAAGTCACAGAAAATCCAAAAAAGATAGGGTGAAGTTTGTGGTTGTAACCTGACAAAATGTGAAAAATGTTAGCGGTGTAAACACATTTGCAACGCACTGCAAGGATATGTTAAAAGGGTCCAACTTTAATATATCATTGAAATAATTACAAAATGCAGATTAAAGGCAATCAAATCTATGCAATAATCAATGGAAACCTCTGTTAATCATAAGCATATATATATATATATATATATATATATATATATATATATATATATATATATATATATATATATATATATATATATATATATATATATATGCACCTCTTCAAAAAGAAAAAAAAAACTTTCATAAAATCTATTTAGAAAATCTGCTGCATGAATTATTTTCACTTTAAAGACTGTTAATTGTTCAGACCTTTACTGTCAGGATTACAAAACCTGTCGATTGATTGTGGTGTCCTGTCCGAACTATCCAAGTTCCTATTTCCGAGCCTGTCTCTATTCCCATGGTACTCTGTTTCCTGCCAGGAACCAAACCTGCATCAGTGATGTTCTGCATGATGTCTGCCTGCTGCGACACATGAGCAATAATACTGTTCTGCCACGTGTGTCTCAGAGCACATTTTTTATTTAAAGACATCTGTTTCTTTAGTGTGTGTGCGTGTATATGTGTGTTGGGCTTTGTCAGCTCGTTGTCCTCTTTTGTACTATGGCTGTGCACCGGGCTTTTTTTTTGTTTTGTTTTTTTGTCCCTTTATGTTGTTTGGTGTAATCCTGTGAGCCAGCGTACTGAGGGAAAACATGTGCTGTTTGCTCTTTCAGCTTCAGTACCTCCCACAACCTTGGGGAGATTGCAAGTCCACACCAATAGACTCCGAATTCTTCTCCACGTACAGCATCACTGCATGCCGCATCGACTGTGAAACACGGTACCTGCTGGAGAACTGCAACTGCAGAATGGTTCACATGCCCGGTATGAATTGAGACCTGGCCACACTCTTTTTTTTTTTTTTTAGTTTTTCTCTTTTTTCCTCCTGTGGTGCTTAAATATGTAATGACTTCCCCGTTTACCTTATTTCAAATAGGTACTTCAACAGTTTGCACGCCTGAGCAGTATAAAGACTGTGCAGACCCAGCTTTAGGTGAGCCCATACATTTAATCGTGTTCAGCATGAGTATTTTTTAAATAATTATGTACATTTATGTGGGAAGCCCAGAACTCATCAGCATTGCCATAAGCAAATTCCGGGGCTTTAGCTAGTACTTCTGTTGCTTCAGAGAGAAATTACTTCCTTCTCAGATAGTGCTGAAGCAAAATAATAAAATTATTGTTTAAAAATTCCATTATGAAGATTTGTGGTGTGACTGCGCGTCGCTGAGCTCAAATAAATCGCGCCGGTTTTATTCCCTTCCCATCCTCTTCTTTCCAGTAATATGGCTTCAGTCATTATTTGCTTTCATGGAAAGTGAACGATGGCAGCGAGTGTATTTCTCTTTCATGCAGCGCTATTTTTAGCCCAAACTAAGAGCTGCTCAGCGTGGGGTTTGTTTGATTTTTGTTTTGTTTTCAAAGAGATCGCTGTATTTTTAAATGACTTTGATCATCCACAGACTTTTTGGTAGAGAAAGACAACGATTACTGTGTCTGTCAGACCCCCTGCAACATGACTCGCTATGGCAAGGAGCTGTCCATGGTAAAGATCCCCAGTAAGGCATCTGCTAAATATCTGGCTAAGAAATTCAACAAAACTGAGCAATATATTGGGTAAGTATTATGTAGTAACAGTGGAGTATTCTTTTTTTTTTCCTGATGCATTTTGACCTAAGTCTCCATCGTTCACCTTCAATGTAACAATAATGAAAGAATCTTACTCAAGAAAACGTCAGATGTAAGCTGATGTAACGTTAAATCACAAGATATAATATGTGCTGGGTATGCTCTTGTCTGTCCTCCCTGCAGAGAAAATATATTGGTGCTGGACATCTTCTTTGAAGCTCTAAACTATGAGAAAATTGAGCAGAAGAAGGCCTATGAAATTGCAGGGCTTCTCGGTAAGCGTCTTGCAGTTGCCCGTTCTTTCAGATTCAAAGGAGAAAAAAAAAAGTATGACTTTGGTTTGAGCACCCAGCGGATCCCTAGCCCAAAGTTCACATTGTGTGTTGGTGCCTGGTGCTTTGAGGATTCCTCTTTGAACTTGCAGATAGGCTGAACACATTTTCATAATCTGATGCTCTTGCAAGGGCAGCACGGCTGGATCTGATGAAAAGCTGAGCCTGCGTGGACACTTTTTAAAATTCTGTTCAGATTGCTCAGAGATACAGCGAATTAGATGTGACAGCGCCGGCAATGGTTTCATGCGTCATTGTTCAACTAGTGTACCTTCCCATATCTGTTCATCTCTTCTTCTTTAGGTGACATTGGAGGTCAGATGGGGCTGTTTATTGGAGCCAGTGTTCTAACAATACTGGAGATATTTGACTACCTATATGAGGTAAAGTTTGGACCTTTTACTTATTCAAATGTATTTTTGGACCATTTAGCAAAAATAGGGGTCCAGGGTTATTTATTTATATCTACCCATTATTTTACAAGGAGAATCCCTTTGAGATGTCCAATCTATTTTGTAAGAGCATTCTTCTTGCAATACAAAGTTTCATAAAGCAAAGAAAATGCATAGCAATAAAAATGCTTAGTTTATTACATATCTATGACTCCCCAATAGTATATCAATCATTTAAAAGACTTGTATCCAATTGTCTGTGCCTTAGAGTCATTTAAAATGCCTTTTTAATAAGTTTGATGAGACCAATTCCTTCACATCAAGATAAGCTTGCAGTAGAATCCATTAAGGGGGAGCAGGAAACTCAAAGGATGTCTTCTGAAATTCTGTCTAGCCTTTAGTACAGAGAGTAAAATAAATAAATAAAAAAAACCCTGGGAGCAAAGATAATAGCCTCAGCTAGGATGCTGATATACATAGAACAGGAGATAAGGAGGGAACATTGCCAGAATAGCCTTGTGAATTATGATATACCAGTGATTCAGTTAGCAGGAGGAGGACCATCGAACCTGGGCATACAGCCTTCAATGATAACACTTTGGATGTGTGATAAATCTTAGTGCTCCATGGTAAACAGTTCAGTGAGATAAATGAATTTTGTTGGGTCAGAAATTAAGATAGTATCTGGAAAATTCATTCATATGCCCCGGATTTTATTGGATATTATGCAACACAAAATGTGTTCCATAAAACCAATTGAATATTTTTGTTCAGGAAAAATAAACATTTAAGAAGTGTGGCATGCATTTAAATACAGCCCAGCTGACTCAGTGCTTTGCGAGACCAAAACCTTTACTGTAAATGTAGCTTTGAGTCTTTTGGCAAATATCTCTATCAGCCTTGCAGATCTAGAAGCAGAGGTTTTTGCCTCGCCCTCTTTACAAAATCCCTCTGTCAGATTCGATGGAGAACATCTGCTAACATACATTTTTAAATCTTGTTATAAGTTATTAATTTGATTTAGGTCTGGGCATTGACTGGGTCATTCTCAGACATGAATATTGTTTGATTCATCTTTCTATCAGCTCTCTAGATTTTCTATCACCAATGAAGAAAATCTTCCCCATCTCATGATGCTGCTACCATAATGTTTAACTACGGGGATGATAAGTTCAGGGCGGTGAGCTTTGTAGTTATCTATCTCACATAGTGCTTACCTGAGTGCTGCACCTTCTTCCTTATGTTTGATCCTATATATGGTGTAAGGCAAAATGCACATGGGACTTCTTATGGCTGTTTTTGAAAGGCTTTCTTCTTGCCACTTGAAGGCCAAATTTGTTCAGATCATGATTTATAATTTTCAACAGATTCTCCCAACCCATTTATGGTCATAATACTGACCATAAATTACATACAGGTGGCTTTTATTTACTAAATTGCTCAGATTTATTTACTTTTTTTTAAAGAATACTGAAAATTCTGCATTATAATGGGGATACATTTTTTATGCAGTGAATGCTTTTTTTTTTTTTTTTTACTCTGTTGTCATCTGCAGAATCTATCACTGCCATTGGAGCCATATTGTGAAAATGTTGTTTAGGAAAAATAATCTTAAACAGTTCCTCAGTTGATGGACCGTGTAGATTTTGTCCAAAGCCATCTTTATGCTTGGAAAAGAAGGAACTGATGGAGAATGTGCAACTGCTGTTCACACATGCAACTGACAGCAGGGGATCCTTCGCTTGAGAAGTGGAGAAGAAGAAATATAACAGCATGGAGTGTAGGTTGAGTGTTGGCAATTCAGGACATAATACAAAAGATCCACTGTGAAAGTTGGTGTTTATAGTTTGCAACACGGCCAGGATGGTGTGCAAGACTCCTGGATGTCAGCTTGATTTACAGTAAATATTGGATGTATCTGGGGGAATTTAAGCCAAAACTATATTCTAAGAAATTGCCACTTGTGTGAAAACAGGTCAGATCTCTCATCTTTATCTGAAATAAATGCTCATTAGGTAAAGATTTAATGGTGCATTTATACTTTGAAATCCACTACATAAATCATTGTCCATCTGTATTACATCCATTGTCTTTGACTTGTAATAAGACCAGATTTTGTGTAAATAAATCATTAACCTTTAAAGCTGTATAAACAGAGTGAATGGATAAAATGGGGACACTGTGTCAGAAAAAAAACAAAACATGATGTTACAGTCGAGCTTTTTATTTGCTGAGATTAAAACTGCACAGCCTTAATTGCGTCTCGCTCTTTATTGCTTCTTAGGGCTATATTTCAAGTGTCACAAAATATGCCGAACTTTAATGCAAATGTAGAAACTTCATGAAGCAGCCAGATGAAGGAATAACCTGTTTAATAACTGAACTGACGAGGCAGAAACGAGAAGGAAGAAGACGGGGTTCTAACAACAGATAGCTAATATGTCAGATATTAACTGGTAGATGATAAACAAAGGATGCTTAATATTTCAATAGAATAGGAATTTGGGCAAATATCAACAGAATGTAAACCCGACATTTTATAGAAACAGTTCAAGGAACTTGAAGCGCCTTTAAACCAGTTTATAATATGAAGTCAGCTAACCGAGAAATTATGTGTTACCCTCAGATAATAAACAGTGTTTCTGCTATTTATGTTTTATATCTTATGGCCAGATCGAGCTTCTTTATTTTCACCACTTTATTTAAAAAATAAGAAAGCAACATGTCAAATTTTTATCTCCAGCAGCTGTATTTTCTGAGAGATGCTGCATTCACCTTTTTTAATGTTAGCAGATTAGCAGAAAATCATCTTTTCCAAGATATTGCATGTCCTTGAGTGTAATGCTTGTGAATCGTGATTTTGTTCTTGCTTTTAGGTGTTTAAGGATAAGGTTCTGGGATACTTCATGCGTAAGAAACGACCGCAGCGTTGTCAGAGCGACAATCTGGTAATTATTTTTCCTTGCTCTCTCTGGATGCAGTTGTCTGAATGGAACGAAGGTCATGTATCACTGAATAAGATGAGGAACAACAAAATGTCTGCTCACATTTAAAATACTTCTACTAAATGTTTCCAGATAATAACGAGAAGGTAAGGTAAGGCAAGGCAAATTTAGTTGTATAGCACATTTCAGTACAGAGACAATGCACGGTGCTTTACATGATTAAAATACAGGAAAATAAAACAGAATAAAAGCAAGTAGGAATAAAATGTATAAACAAAATGGAGCATGGAAAAATAGAAACTAAAAGCAAACATTAAAAACACTTGGACTACAAAGCTGAACCAATGATGTTTCAGTAAAACAGTTTAACTAGAACAGTCGAAGGAAATCCTAAACAAATGTGTTTTTAATCTTGATTTAAAGGAACTCAGGCTTTCCGCACTTTTACAGTGTTCTGGAAGTTTGTTCCAGATAAGTGGAGCATAGGAACTAAATGCTGCTCCTCCTTGTTTAGTTCTGGTTCTAGGTATGCAGAGTAGACTGGAGCCAGAAGACCTGAGTGGTCTGGAGGGTTAATACACTGATAACAAGTCTGTGATGTATTTAGGTGCTAGGCCATTCAGGGATTTATAGACTAAGAAGTATTTTAAAGTCTATTCTCTGAGATACAGGGAGCCAGTGTAAGGACTTTAGAACTGGGGTGATGTTCTCTACTTTCTTAGTCTTAGTGAGGACGCGGGCAGCAGCGTTCTGGATCAGCTGCAGCTGTCTGATCCACTTTTTAGGCAGACATGTGAAAACACCGTTGCAGTAATCATTTTGACTAAAGATAAACGCATGAATTAGTTTTTCCAGATCCTGCTGAGACATTAGTCCTTTAATCCTGGAAATGTTCCTCAGGTGATAGAAAGCCGACCTTGTAATTGTCTTTAGATGCTTTTGGACGTTCAGGTCTGAGTCCATCACTACACCCAGATTTCAGGCCTGATCAGTGGTTCCTAGCTGAAGCAGCTGAAGCTGTGTGCTATCTTTTGATCTCTCCTCTATTGGTCCAAAGATTATTATTTCAGTTTTGTTTTTATTCAATAGAAGAAAAATGTTGGCACATCCATGCATGGATTTCTTCTAGGCATTTACTCAGTGCTTGAACTGGTTCATAGTCACCTGGTGACATGGTGATGTAGAGCTGTGTGTCGTCTGCATAGTTATGGTAGCTGATGTTGTTGTGGAACCTCATCATATGGCATCCCAGTTTCGGCTCTTATTTTCATTTTAAAGGGAGAGCTCATGATAAAATGAGTTCACCGATGCAACATAATAATAATAATAATAATAATAATAATAATAATAATAATAATAATGCATCACACTTATATTGTGACACTCAAAGACGCTTTACAAAACAATTTTAAAAACACTGAAATAATCAATTACATACAACATAAAAGCAAGTTTAAATAAGTGGGTTTTGAGATGTGATTTAAAGTTCGGATAATGAGTTCCTGGTGGTCTGGGGCAGTAAGTCCCAAAGGGTGGTGGCAGCAGCAGCGAAGGCTCGGTCCCCCAAGGTCCGGTGTTTGGTGCGGGAGATGGGTTTGAGGAGGTTGGTATTTGCAGAGCGGGAGGGGCGGTGGGGTTTCACCATATCACCATATTATGAAGGGACTTGTAGGTGAGGAGAAGAAGCTTGTTCTGGATGTGGTATTGGACAGGGAGCCAGTGAAGCTGTTGGAGGACAGGGTCGATGTGATCTCTGGAATAGGTGCAGGTGAGCTGGTAGGCAGTAGAGTTCTGCATGTATTGTAATTTTTGGAGATGAGTGGAGGGAAGACCATAGAGGAGGCTATTGCAGCAGTGGTGTCTGGAGGTGATGAAGGCATGTATGAGGATTTCAGCTGCAGACTGGGAGAGAGATGTACGGAGGCGGGCGATGTTGCGGAGGTGGAAGAAAGACGTTTTGGTGATATGGCTGGTATGGGTTTGAATTGACAGGGAAAAGTCCAGGATGATGCCAAGGGTACGAACAGAGGAGTGAGGCTGAAGTTTTGAACAGATGGGAGGAGGAATTTTGGACCGGTGATGAGAAGTTCTATTTTGTTGCTGTTGAGTTTTATAAAATTATTGTCCATCCAGGTTTTAATGTCTGAGATGCAGTGGGTGATAGTGGATTGAGGTGATTGATTTTTTTTTTTTTTTGGATATGTAAAGTTAAGTGTCATCTGCATAACAGTGAAAACTGTCTGTGACGGTGAATTATCTGTTCAAGGGGTAACATGTAAATAATGAAGAGGAGGGGGAGCCAACACCAAAACTTGGGGAACACCATGAGTGACAAGGGAGGTATGAGATGTAACGCTGTTAATGGAAACAAAATGGTAACGGTAAGAGAGGTAAGGGGTGAACCAAAGGAGTGCTGTACCGGAGATGCCGATGGACTGAAGACGGTGGAGAAGGATTGTGTGGTCTATTGTATCAAAAGCGCCGAAGAGGTCGAGGAGAAGAAGGATGAATATGGAACTAGAGTCAGCAACGAGGAGGAGGTCAATGGTGACTCTGAGCAGAGAAGTTTATGTGCTGTGGTGGGTGCGGAATCCAGACTGAAAAGTTTCAAACAACTGAGATGTTGGTTGAGTTGGGAGATGACTCCGCATTCAAGGATTTTTGAAAGTTATAAGGAAGATTTGAGATGAGTCTGAAGTTGTCAAGGTGAGTAGGATTGAGGCTAGGGTTTTTTCAGTAGGGGTGTAATGGATGGCAAGTTTCAGTGGGGATGGGATGAAACCGGTGGTAAGTGAAATGTTTGATATGAGTTACTGTATGAGAGGGACTATTGGTGGGAATACAGGTTTTAAGGAGGGGAGACAGAATGGGGTCAAGATGACAAGATGAGAATTGTGTGTTTATGAGAAGTCTGGTGGTGTCTGAGAGGGACAGGGGAGAGAAAGAAGTGAAGCTGAGGGAGAGGGGAAACTGTAGGTACCAGTGGAGGAGGTGGTTGTCAGCGCTCTGTGAATGGTTCGGATCCCTGTATGAAAAGATGTCAGGAAGTTATTGCACTTTTCTATTGTGAATATGGAGGTAAAGTTATCTTGTGGTTTGGTGAGTTTTGTAAATATAGAAAATGGAGTGCGGGGGTTAGAGGAATTTGAATGGATAAAGTCCGAGTAGATTTTGGAGCGGGGAGATTTGAGTGCTGAGTTGTAAGTGTTGACGGCACAGACAGTGAGACCTGTTTTTTTTTTTTTTTAATGGAGACGCTGAAGTTTTCTGCGATTCTTTTTTAGTTTGTGGAGTTCAGCTGTTTTAAGAGGGGCTAACTGATTAAGGCAGGAGGAGAGAGTGTGGTTGTAAAAAATTACCAAATCAGTGATAGCGGGCTCGGAGGGAAGAGAGGAGCTAGAGATGTAGTGGATAAAGAGGAAGAGAGCGAGTTGGGAGAGAGTGACTTTGCTGTTGCTGATCACGTCCCGTTAAAGTGCTATGTTAATCTAAAACAGCAAAGTCCTCGAAAGACTAAAATACATTTTCAGAAAAGTAGAAATATTTTAAGGCTTTTAAGCGGTGAGAAAACATATTTGCTGTCAGAAATTCTCTCCGTCCTGATAAATAAAAATGTTAAATAACTTTTAGGACTTCAGCAGGAATAACAACTCAGCTGTGAAAGCAAAAAATAAAAAATAAATTCCTAGAGCAAAATCATGAGATGAAAAAAGCTCAGAAAGGAAAGCAAAATCTTATGCAAATGAATTATTTTTTTTTTCCACAAGGAAGAGTCAAAAGAGAAGTGAGTCGGAACAGAAAAAAATGGAATTTAGTCAAATGTGGGGTTGTTTGTCAGCATAAAATATCCATTCAGTAATTTGTTTAACACCCTTCTCTCATATTTCAGTGATGTCTTGAATCAGTAAACCAATAATGTTATATTTTTAATCTTCTAATAGAGTCTGACCAAGCAAAGCCCTCGCCATTACTTACAGGTCAAATGTGCCAACTTGCACTCTTGGTAGATTTACACTTGCTTTCCATTTTAGTCTTTCCCTTACAGCAGTTCATGGAAAGTTTAAACTTACAGCAAACTAAGTTCACGTTACTGAGAAGCTGTATAATTTTATAATGCAATGATCATATTTCAGAGTTGTTGTTTTTTTTTTAGCAACTATGTATCCGAGTGTTGCCTAACTAATGCAGTGACATCAGTTACTACTTCAAATGTTAGTAATATTTCTTTGGTACTTTTAAGTATGAATTATTTCTTCAGAGTTTCTCTTCAATAATTAGAAGCATGTCAATATGTTACTAGCAGTAGAAAACTTTATTTTGCATAAATCCAGAATAGATGGACCTGGAGGTTAAAAGTATGTCAAAACGCGCCAAGACCAAAAGGGACTATTATCATATTTAACACAACTCCAGTCTACAAAAACATTTGAGTGGTTTATGCAAATCATATTTAATGAATATTTAAACCAAAGTCACATTAATATTAGATATTTTTATACATGGAAGCCAAATATTCCTAACAATGGTTATGGAGGTAGGGGAGGAGCAGCACCATTAATCCTCCTGTGTTGCACATGTACTGGGAACAGAACATGTAAAATGCTACTGTCTGATATAAAGGTAAAGTGGTTTAACACAAAGATAAATAACTTTTTAAGTGAAAGCTGTTTTATTGATTTTAATTTTGTACAGAAGTGCTTTAAATGTTCTGTTCTCAGAATGTGTTTCATACTGGAAAATCAATGGTGGTGCACCACCTGATACCTCCCTTAACTTTGTGGACAAAGTTGTGGAGTCTTTGTGAATAACCCCCAATGCAAACAAGACAACACTTGCTGGCACCTGCTCTGACGTTTTTCAGATTAAAGTTCTTATAAGATGTTAGAATTCCCCTTTAGTTTTGGTCCCGCTCAGACAACCTGTTAGCTTTAGCCTTAAAGACTGACCAATCTGAAACTACACTAAATAAAGACACAGCAGGAGAGAATATATACACTACTTATAACCTTTTAACATAACCTGACTAGAGAAGTCATGCACTATCCCTTTAATAATCTCTAAAAGTGCAATTTAGAGCTCTGACAACCTATTACTTTTTTATTCTTATTCCACATGGCCCCTTATTATCTGAGTCGATGGCCCTTATCGCAACTAAGCCCCCACTAACTCCCTTTACACTATTTATTTCATATTCCCTGTATTTCTCAGTGTTGATGAATATGTAATTTTAGTTCATGGAGGGGTGAAACACATCCTTGCTTCCTTGCAGTATGACAGAACCATTAGAACATATTCACATCAAGGAGGCCTGAGATGAAAGCTGTTAAAAGAGATCTAAAGATTTCATTAGCCTTTTATGTTTAAGTTGTTTTCAGAGTCGATAAAACCAACTTCTTCATTTGAGTAATGGGGGAGATTTTCCTTACATTGCAGCATTTTGTTGAGGTCAGTGGCCTAACATGCTTCTTCCAAGGGAACCTCCTCGCTCCCTGATAGTTATGTTAGATTTCCACAGGGCAGTTAGAAGATGACTGACTGCTAACATCCAGAATGAGTGTTCGTGCTGTCAGTCAGCATCGCCAGACGTACTCCAGACCAAGGAGATAGCTGCCTTGACATAGCAGAAAACCTACATCTTATATATATATATATATATATATATATATATATATATATATATATATATATATATATCAAATCTGTGTGGCAAAATGATTGTTGATCTGTAAAGTTTAACATCACGTTAAGTTTTTCCACATTTATGTAATCCATTCACTTCATATGTCGTGCATCTCTGAAAAAGTTCAGACTTACTAACCAAAGTTAAAAGTATTCCTGTATTTCAGTGTCATTATAATAGGGGAAATTTAATCAAATTTTATGTACACCCATTTTTTTGTTTCGTTTCGTTTCTTTGATTATATTTGCCTTTGCTTTTATTGTGTTGCCCGCTAGGCAAACAGTTTACTTTTCAGAATACTGCAAATGCAAACAATGTAATGCGTGTCAGGCATGGGAAGCAAGAAAGATGGTATAGAAAATAAGTTATGCCCAACTTTTTTTTTTTTTCATTTTCTGCATGAGGACTTTAGCTTGTGCACGCTTGGTTGCCTTGGGTTCAGAATTGATTTATTATTGAGAGAGAAGTTTGCAAGAAAATGTTTATTGTTTCTCAACAGAGTGGATATGCTGTATATACAGTGAGTATAAGCCAGTATAGTAAATAAGGAATTTGTTTAGGTCTGAATTTATTGGATTTCTTAGTGCAACTGTGGGGGAGGCAGTATTTGCTTAGTGGACCACATGAATGTGTTTTAAACTGTTTATCCTTTTTGTAAATATCCATGTGACCACCCTGCAAAGGTATTCAGACTCCTTGAACTTCTCACACTTTGTGCTGTTACAACCAGAAGTTTTCATCAAGAGTATATGTGACAAAGCACAAAGTTGTGTATAGTTGTTACAAGGAATTAGAATGATCCATGGGTTCCTTTTTACATTTGTTTTACAATTTAAAAAAAATCCTGAAAAGGGTGACATGCATGTGAACTTAACTCCCCTAGTCAATACTTTGTAGAACTACCTTTCCCTGCAGGTGCCACCTCAGGGCTTTGAGGGTATATCTCTACTAGCTTTAAACATATAGAGACCAAAATCTTTGTTTATTTTTATTTTTTTGTATAAAGCTTAAACTCAGGCAAGTGGAATGGAGGGCATCTTTGAACAGTTTAGTTCATCTCAGTCCGTTCATACAATGCCAGTTTTAAACAAATTTCATATCAAAACATGCGACAAACGGATCCAGTTTAATTTCTGAAATGTGGAATCATATCAGCCAATCTTAATGACCTTAGTTATAACTCAATGCACTAAAATGTATCTTATGACGGCAGTTGATAAAATGTTTTTTTATCTAAGGAAGCCCAGGTGATTGCAACAGCCAGCAGCAATCCCTCCTAATGAGTGAACGTGTGTTGACAGCAAAAAGGAAAAGTGAAAGGGAACAGCTTCCTTTAAACAGGCAAAACCTTCCAGGCTCAGTGTGAACACTCAGCTGCAGCTGACTGGGGCTTTGAGAAGACATAGCAGAGATATAGCAAACAGAACTGGCCCAGGAGTACTTTCTATATGGAACTTAGCAGAGTTAGTAGCAGCAATAGCTCTTTCGACTGCTTTATCTATGCGAGAAGCAAAGCTAAATATTAGCTCAGACCACTTTCCCTGCAGCACTGAATCATTCCCCGATACATGATGCTGCCGCCGTCAACGAGAATAGGTTGCACTGAATTTTATTTAGGAGAAGCAGTAAAATGGCTTGAATACAAAAGTTTTAAAAAAGTATCTTCCTCATTCTGCTTCAGTTATGAACCAATTTGAGTTGATCGTCACATATAATATCGTCACAATATTATATGCAGAAATCTGTGGTTGTAATGTAACAAATTTTGAGAAAGGTCAATGGGTGTTAATTCTGATGCAAGGCATGTTTGTAATATGGTCACCTTCACAGAAATCATCTCCATCACATTTTTTTTCTGTCCAACACAGTGGCATGCAAGAAATTGGGCCAAAGCGGGGTCCAAATATTTGCACCACTTTTGTTTTTACAACTCATTATCATATCACCACTCGCAGAACGGAAAGTAAATGATCTAATCGGATTTTGTTTTAATCTGAACACTCATATCCACCATCGATCATCAACACATCTGGTAACTGATCTTTGTTTTCCCTGCTCATTAAAAAAAAAAACAACAACAAAAAAACACTTTAAATTTAGTTTGTGGAGACCCTGTACTGCAGTATCTCCTCAAAGGTTTACCGTACAACATTTACATTGTTTTTTTTTTTTTTTATTTTCATTTCAGTCACCCTCACCCATCTTTCTTTTCATCGTGTCTATTCCAGGAGTTTCCAGAGAACCCAACCAGCCCTGGTGTCACGCCTAATCATGCCCCCAGGTAGCACACCCCATTTATAACAGATGCTCCCTCCCATGCTGTCCCTCTCTTTCATTCATACCTTGAGATCCATGCCATACATCAGTGGTCACAAAAGAATTGGTTGGCAGCCAACAAAAGAGGGTCCGATTATCCAGCTCCAGTGAGCATTTTCATATCTACTGTTACGTCAGAACAGGTCTGTCGTGATGAGTGTCTGTGTTTTTAGGCTCAAAACATTAAAAGAGACGAGAGTTGGTTGGATTCTCCAAGTGCGTTTAAATTGTACTTGCTGCACAGTATAAAGCCTGTTCCATCATTCCATCCACTGAATAATGAAATGTGCTGTTTTCTTTCTCCTTTCCCTGCTTTCATTCTCCATCCCCTCACTTCTCCTTCTCCACCCGTGAAACATATGTAACATTGTCCAAACTCTGAACTCATGACCTCATCTTTTTCTACATATGTTTCTGTCATTTATCATCTTCGATTAAAAATCCTTGTGTCCATCTTAATGTTGATCATCTGCCTATTTTTTTATGTTTGTGATTTCCCCTCATCATATTTCATTTTTGTTCCGTTCCTTACCACCAACTTTCACTCTGATTTTATCCGTTTTTCGGCATATTGGTTATCTCCTCTTTTTTTTCGCCATCTCTTCCTCCCTTAAACCGGCTGAACTCGTCTTCCCTGCTTCCCCTTTCCCGCCTCTGTTTTTTTTTTCTTTTCCTTTCTTTTTCTGCAGAGCACATGTGACACCCTCCGGAGTCACTCGGACAGCCTCGGATTCACGCCGAACATGTTACCTCGTCACCCGACTTTAGGCAACTTTGAGGAATTTGCTTGCTGATGACACAACGCAGGGGCTGGGGCACATCGAGACTTGACGGCAAACTGTGAAATAATTTGTGTATTTAACAGAGAAGCATTACGTGTATACTCAAAAGCAGTACGATAGAAATAGAAGATCATTGTCTCTCTCTCTTTCTCACGCACACACACACACACACACACACACACACACACACACGCGCAGACACACACAAAAGACACCACTTCCAAAACAGAACTCAGGTTTAACATCCATGTGAAGGGCATCAATGTTCATTTTATCCACGTTTCATTTTGTTACTTTGGTTTTGTTAACCTGTCACTTTAGATCGAACAATCCGCACAAACAAATCTGTCCAGAAACGGGTCTCCAACCTGTGTTGAGTGTCGCGATAGCACTATGTAAGCTTTGCTGTGTACTAATGAAGCCAGAAAACAAGGGAAAAAATGGACTGGTATGTTGCAGCATTGTTAATCTTTACAGTACTATATCTCCCAGCATTCAACGAATGCTGTATAGAGTAACCATGTTCTTTTAAGAGTATGGTTGAAAGAGTATGATTGTTGGTTGAAAGAGCTTCTGAGACCCGAATGAAAACAATTGAGTCTAATGTTGCCTTTTGCTACAGTGAGACTGTGGCATGTCTCATTAGACAAATGTGCTTACTTGATTTTAAGACCGAGCAAGAACTTCATTGTTTGTATATATGCAAAAGCATTATGTATTATTCAGCAGTTGCCATCCTATGGGCTGAAATAGGATTGCTTTATCGACTTTAGTCAATCTTTTACAGTATAGTCACGAAAAAGGCAGTTGATTGTATCTTTAAACGATTTTACACTTGTTTGTTTGGTTGTTGTTTTTTTATTTTTATTTATTTTTTCATTATTGGAAAAAATTCCTCGTATGTTTCCTACCATTATAATGGATGCTAAAAATTCATCAGTTCAAATAAAACCACTGTGGCAAGCTGTTTTATAATTTAATATACAAAAAAAAAATCCTGAAAGCACATATCTGTAATTTAATCCTTCGTACTCAACAAGAACATTTCGACAATGCAAAATGCAGTTTGTTCTTTCCACAGTCAACTTGTCAGATACCTAAAGTGTCATTGTTTGTCTGACGCCCCTTTTCCAATTTCACAAATGAATTCATCCTTTGCAGATCTTCCTTCTGAAACAGAAGTCGCACTACAACAATTATGTTGCTTGTCTTTATATAACTTATGTTTCAAAAACCTAAACCCTTATTTGAGAATTGTTAAACTATTCTTACACTGATTCTTGTCTAAAAATCGTAGTCACATGTTTCTTATGTCACAGCCATAAAGTGTGTGTCACATATTTTCTTTATAGTGGTGTGTATTTGGATCAAGGCTTTAAAATGTGAGTTGGTTTATCCTATGACTGTCACTGTCTCTTTTTGTTGTTTTTCCCCCCATTTTTCATATTTAAAGATTGCATTACCATCTTGGACTGAATTTCACAGTTTTTGAATGCCCCCAAATATAAATTAGCTGAAGGTCAGACTTTCCAGCCTCAGTACTGTCTAAAAGCATTCAGTTTGCAGATGTGAACAAATATCCATCAGTGCAGACGGAGCATTTGGAAAGACTAGCAGGAGCGTAAATAATGTTAATATTGTATCATTGCTGCGACGTTTGTGTAGCATATACCGGTACATAGATTTTGTAGCAGTACTGAGTATGTGCTGTATAGATTGCTTCTCTAAATCGAGGCGGTCATGCCTCTGAAATGTACCACCAAAAGGTCTGTGGCTGCCTGGCTTGACTAGAGAGGAAATTACAATTGCTAAACTACCAGACCGGTAAAAAGGTGAATCTGGAGCATAACCTACTAAACTCCACATATCTTCATGCACCACTGAAACGTAATGCTGATATGCAATAATGTGACAAAGGGTAAAGCCCTGTATATCTGAAATGTTCTTTTTGACTGGGAAGAATTGGACTATGGACATCTGCAGTAGATATCCAGTCTAACCATTGAATGTAAAAATATGCAGAAATGCTAAAAGGACATTAAAATATGTTAAACTTTTGTTTGGTGAACTCATAGTTGTGAAGGCCTTAAAATAAGTTACTAGTTAGATTCTTCCGTTAAAGGTATTTTGTAAAAGTTCTGACAATTAAGAATGTCTCTTTGAACTGGAGAAATACTGTTTGATCGCCTAAGAGCTATTTAAAGAATAGGAGCGGCCTGATTATATGTTGCAATGGCATTCCATCACTTCTAGGGTGGGGTTCCTTTCTCTACCTTCAAGGAGACATCTGTTCTGATCACAGATAAACACAAATCAGTTCAACAAATACAAAGATCTGCTGTTATTGCAGAGGTCAATATTTACTGTTTGTATAGAAGTGCCGAACAAAGGTAAGATGTAAGTAGGAGTTGAATGAAAGATGCTTAGAAAAGGGGTTACACAATTGTGAATTTTTTCTTTCAAGTTTACCACAAATCAATGCCTTGCAATAGCTGTTGCATCCCTTTGAACTTTGACATTTTAACATGTTAATACCACAGACTTCAGTGTATTTCTTTTGGATTTTATGTAATAAACCAGCACAGTGTTGTGCATATTTTGGATGAAAGAAACAACAAAATAGTTTTCAAATTTTGGGCTAGAAGAGCCTCAAAGAGGAAGAGAGGGACTTAAGAGGAGACGCTCATGTGGGAGAATTTGTTGCAATGCAAACTATTTGCCATACACTTCTATCAAAAAATGGCAAGAAGAAAGCCATTTTGGAGTGAGCTGTAAGGAGCCTTGTTTGTGACAAGACATATGGGGGACAGAATAAACATTTGGAAGGAGGTTCTCTAGTCGGATAAAAGCAACTTTTTGGCCTTACATGCAAACGCATGATGGGTGGAGGAAAGCTAAAACTGTGGATAGCTCTAAACTCACTATCCCCACGGTGAAACGTGGAGGTGGTAGCATCATTTTGTGCAAATAAATATTCGCAGCTGTTCAAAGCTGATGAGAATGTTGAAAGAGCTAAATACAGGACAATCCCAAAGATGACTTAGAAAATCTACTCATACTCTGCTTGAGCTTTTCTACATAGAATAGGTGGAAATATTTAGTATGTAAATGGACATAGTTTGTAGAGAGATGCCCTTAAAGACGGCTCTAAAAGTCATTAATTAGGAGTTGCTAAATACAAATGCAAGCCACAGTCTTCAGATTTTTAGATGTAAAAATGTCTGACAACAATGCATCTTCTACTTCCACCTCACAATCATGCACTAGTTTCGTATGCTATATAAAATCCCAATGAAACACACTGAAGTTTCAGATTGTAGTGTGACAACTTGTGAAAAAGTTCAATGGGTAAGGCATTGCATATAGTTTGGCCTACCTACCGTAATGGAAAAAAAAAACTGTTAAAAATGGCAACAGGAACAAGAAAAGAGATCTTTCCATGTAAATAAACAACAGTAATGCCTGAGGATACCCCGACCACGTGCAACAGAAGAGAAAGGAAAGTGCACCACAACCGTGTATCTCAAACTTGAAAACAAAGGTTTTACAGTTATTTTCCAGTGTGGAGAAAATTGTAAAGAACCTATTAGGTTCTGGGAGGCAGAGCTGAGTGAATCCAAGCCATATGAACTAAAGTTATCGCATTAAATTGGTGAAGGGAAACAACTTACATAGATCTCTTTCATGTCTTAGGGAGGAGGGGGAGGAATACATCGACCTGCACAGAAACTGTCTGACTTGCTGCTGCCCTTCTTATTTTAACCTGTTCTTCCATCACAGTGTCTTAAAGCTATTCAGCAGCACAATCGCCCGCGATAGTAATCTAATCAGCAAGAAGAGTTTAAAAAGACTGGTGACATTCCGAAACCTGATAGAAACTTGTAAATACCTGCAATCAAATACCACAAAAAAACAAACAAAAAAACAACAAAAAATCAGATACTTGTGTAAAGCGTTGCATAAGAATATTTATATACTGACACAGATATATATATAGAGAGAACATATTTCTTCATTTTCTCATTAACAGGAGGAAAATGGATTTCAAAGTCTCGTTTTGGGAATCACACCCTGACTTACTGAAAGAATGCCTCAAACATCAGAACCATGCATCGCAGCATTATTCAGTTTGTTCGACTTCCAAGAGCTGCATTGTACAATTTGACCACTGTATACAAACATTACTATCCCAAAATATGTAATACGCCACAAATAACAGTTTATGATGTATAAATGATCCAGTATAATAAACTATATTTACCCATCAATACTTAAGTACATAACTTTCCTTCTTACCTTGGTGTCATGCTTCTTCCTCTGTTCCACTGCTGTCCTTGTCTCTAAACTATTGGACCTATTGGTACTATTTACAAAAAAAAAAATTAAAAAAAGAAGTTCAGAACAACTTTTTCCTTTCTTTTATGTGAGAGTTTTCTGAGTGTGCCACAGTTTAATTTCATGGTATTCAGACCACTGTAGCTTTGTTACTCTGTAGTTTGTGTATTAGATGACTGTTGATGTGAAGCACAAACCCTTGGAAATTAGCCATGGCTCGAAAGCCAACGACGGGGTGTCTATGACTCTGACAGCCTTCTGTGGCTCTAATATAAAATGACACAAACTGTTAAATGTGATGTACTCTTGGCTCTGACAACAGGAGCGAGAACGGAGCCACCTTTAAGACAAACTTTGAAGAGATTTTACATTTTCAGGACAAAAAAAAAATACACATACGTGGTGTTGCCTCTAAAGCAATAAAGGGAAGAGATGTGTTATGAGAATGGTGTAAAAAGGTTTTTGGATTTGAATTATATACATCTAGAATATTGTTGGGTAATTTATTTCATCAATTCAATACAAAAAGTGAAACATATATACATGTAAAAGTGCACAAGGTCAAGCGGTTATTCCTGGTAATTTTTAGGGATTATGATCCAGAATTTATAGAAATCCTAAATGTAGTTTCTCATAAAAACAAAAAAAACTAAACACACATTTTTTTTTACAAGGAAATGTTATATCATTGCCTGCACGATCCAGGCGAAGACTGCTGGGGGGACAGCCTCCACAAGGAGAGTAAGACAACAAAGCTTATTGCTAAAGAGGCTGGTTGTTCACACAGTGCTGGATCCAAGTATTTTATTAGAAAATTGAGTGAGCGGAAACATTTTTTAAGGAAAAGGTGCACAAGGAACAGGGATAATTGCGGTCTTGGGCTAATGCTGAACCAGAAACAATGTCAAAAGCTTCTTACCTAGACTAAGCAGAAGAGGAGAATTACATTCGCCAGACACAACACAGCAGACTAGATGAAGGCCACTATGGAAGCAGTCTGGGGTTCTTTAATGCGTCAGCAGAAACAGCCACATCACCAAAATGCTATGAAGCATTAATGCAGTAATATATGCAAAAAGGAGTCCAGACCCAGTGTTGAGTGAACTACTGTACATGGACATACTTTTCAGCTGACATCTCTATTGAACATCCTTTGTTTTTTTTAATTGGCCTATGATATTGTAATTTCATAATTTTGTATTTGCAATAGCTGAAAGCCATACTCCAGGTTACCAGAAGTAAATGCTTGAATACATATTACATTCTGCATATTAAGTCTATAAAATAAGTCAGTTTCACAGTTTGAATTGAATTGCTGTAATAAATCAATTCAGTTGTATTCTAAGTAAGTGAGATTCACCTATATTAAACCGAAGGAATGGATGGGGCAAGAGTATAGCTCCCGACGTGATGCTGCATTGCTGTGATGATTTTGGGAGGGAGTGAAGTTATTGGGTTAAAGAAAAACAGACCCAACATTACCAGATACTGTGGAGATCTTTGTTGGAATGTCCCCGGTCTTTACCTCTACCCCCCAACCCCTGCCTTATTACGTGTAAAAGAAGAGCAGCGCGTACCTGAGCTGGCAGAAACTATCGATGAACTTCATGAAGTTGATATTTACTGCATAGCTGCGAGTCAAAATACGAGTATTCTACACATACAACTGTTTTATGCTGATATTTTACAGCAGATCACACATTTTTCTCCTTGCATGATCATTATGTATTCCTAATATATCAGATCTATCAATGTAATGATAGCTATGCTGTTCACTTTGTATTGTCCAAGGTGTATTTCTGGAGTCAGATGAATCAAAAAAACGGCTTTCTCCACGTCTTCATGTAGTCCGTTTGACAGTAACACACAGAACAATCCTCTTAACTATTTTAGCAAAGGTTGTTTAAACATTGCGCAGCTTAAAGTAAAGCTAACATGTGCCTTTAAGACTGATTCTTACAGGTAATATCATTTTACCCCCCACCCCCCCCTAACACCCACACACACACACAAATATCTGGAGACCTGGAGTTGTTTCATCTGGCTCTACATGCGCTATGTGTATTTTACTGTAGATATGTGATTTTAACTCTGAACTGTACATTAAATAGTTATTACACAATTACCCATGCAGTTGCTCGTAAATGAAAACACTTTTTAACGTGTTAAATTGTTGACTGACGGCAGACATTTTGTGCCAATCTGGAGGCGTCAGACATTCTAATCAAACGTGAAAAACTAAAGAGAGAGTGCCAGGGAGAGTAAAGTTACGCCGATCATAGCTAAAGGCTTTGAACATGATGACCTAAGAAACAAACTTTGGAGTTAAGAAGAAAACATATGGGTTCCCTAAATGTTGGAGCAGGAGGTCAGTAATAATAGGGTCATCCTCAAATTTCCATATCTATCTAATAGGCTTACCTGCATAAGCGCAATTTTGACAAGGAATCTGCAATCAAAAGTGCAAGCAGATGTTGGATTTTTGAACCTCTTAGGGAAACTGGCCCAGATTAGAGAGCTGTTGGTTGACACAAAGCTTTCAGAAGTGAAATCAACAGTTTGATCAAAGATGTTGGTTATTCCCTGTTGGCTGCGTCTGAAATTTGGAGCCAGGCTGCACAAAAATGGGAAGACATAAAAAAGAAACTTGCCAATAGACCAAGGCTTCATCCTGCAAAACTGAGCCACCCGCTGCTATACAAGGATGTTGGATCCTGATTAGTGAAGAAAATTGTTTTCTTTTTAAATCAGTGAACTGCATGCTCAAAACAACTCAAGCTTTGGGGAGGGTTCAAGGATTTCTAGATTTCTGTCCTCAGCCATTTTTTCTTAACGTGATCAGAAAAACAAATCTGCCATTAATCAAAATGTTTTATATGTTGTGTTACACTTTACAAAGCCAGAATGTTCAGCCATTGATAGTTATGTCTCACATCGTTTTTTTTTTATTAACTTTAATAAAAGTGGTATTTTTTATTTTTGATAGTGGCTGTACAATATCTTGCTGATTGTACAGGCATGATCATTTAATATCCACAGCAGGGAGAGCCTGTTGTGGGTCCTGTGAGGACATTTTTAGCTTTTTCCTCATTCGGGGAGAATTTCCTAGGATGACAAGGTTGTTGTATGACTGTTATCTGGCAAAACTCTTTCAAAATTTATTAATTTCCGAAATTATGTCCACCTGATACACGTCAGGCCAAGAAATGTGGGGGTGTTCTCCTTTATGCCCCCAACAGAAATGACAATTTTATAACATTTTACAGAAATGTTATACAACTTATATTAGTTGCAGTTTTTTTTTGTTTTAATATTGGTTTTTAATATTCACATCAAAATATGTTAGAAAACGAACAGGCTGCCATGGTGATTTTTTTTAAGCTTGATTTTTGCTCATCAGATATAGATTCAGTGCTACTTGATAAACTATAAACACCCCTTTAACTGACGATATGTAGAAATAAACTGAGGCTTCATGTAAAAGACATTTAGCATATTGAACAATCGAATGGTTATAGTACAAATGTTTTGCCATCACAAAGCCATTCATCTTAAACTGTTTTTGGTCGAATCTCAAATTTCTCTCTTACCTAAGCTTATCTGTGTTAAATGTAGCCCAGGCATCACAATATCTTTACATATATGGAAATATAGCAAATTTTATTTAAGGTGCTACAAATCTTTAATATTTGTTGTACAAGTATCAACAAAAACATTAAAAACCCAGTATAGATTAATTTTGATTCATATCAATATCTCAAAATTATGCTGACATCTGCTTCTTATATTCTACAGTCTTAAAGTACTGAATAATCCAGCAGCCAATGAGTTCTTTTATAAAAGCAAAGGCCAGGTTGACTTTACTGAACTCTGAGTCCTACTGACTTTAACATGCAGTCGAAATGTTTGACCAAAGTTTTAGCAGCAAAAGGAAAAAAAAAAAAAAAAGAGATACCAAAGTGCAAAACCCGCCCTCGTTTAAATAAAGTTTCAAAAAAGCTTTTTAAAAAGTCTAAAATAAAAGCGTCTCTTCGCAGCTTTAATGTACAAAACAATAATAATAAGACACTGGAATCGACTGCTTTTTGATTTTCTCTTAATGATTTTAATCCAAAGCACACATCCTTCATTTTAAATGCTTAAAACAGTAAAATGCAACATTTTTAAGTAACTACTGAGAATCCGCTTATGTACCAAAAAAAAAGATTTTGCTACATTTTTAGGTAAAAGAAAACAGACATACCATGTTTAATAAATACATGCACCCATTAACTATTTTACATAATTAAATTGAGAGGAAAAAAAAAAAAAAGATCTTTCCTCAGTGAGACGATTGCTTTAGATGCCACTTGATATGTCGGTTTTTTAATAGCACAAGTACAGCTGTAATCATGTGGAGTGGAATAAAACAGGTAGCGGTTGATGTAGTAATTGCTAAACAGAAAACGCTCATGGTGCAAAACAATACTTTACAGAATTAGATGTGTTGCTTTCCTTTTCAACTAGTAGAAAACCATAAAAAAAGCATCGCAGAGATAAAAAGTGTCAAAACAGTAAATGTTTCACAAATGGTCATAATCATGTAAATATTGGCCTATTAATAAACGTCTGTTATTCTGAATGTCAGTGTTTAACGTGTAATCATCTTCATACCTATTGTGACAAAGTGCACAAATATAAATACAAATATGGAAATAAAAAGCTTGAGCGTCTGAAATTATACGACTAAAGTTGCTTTTCATGCTAATATACAATCTTGCAATCGGCAGTGGAACGAACACTTCTGAATCAGCATTTAAAAACACAAGAAACGGTAAAAGTGTGAAGTTCGGGCAGTAAACGTAGCCTGCGGTCTTTTTCCATCCTTCTCTACGTTATTTCTTGGGAAAATATAGTTTACTCGGTAGCAGTGACAGCAGGCAAAATGAGAACATCTGCAGCTAGTTTAACCTCGGGAGAAAGAAGGAAAGAAGAAAAACAAGTTCATACCCAGACAAAAACTTAATTAAATCCCGCAATTTACTGTAGCGGTTCTGGGAAAGGAAGGTTGCTGCTTCTCTGTGATAAGTACTCAATGAAAGTCTTACTTCCTGGGAGCCTATTTGATTAAATAAAGTAAAACTGACACAATAAGGGGGAAACATTAGCACACGCCTGCTGTTTCTAAACCGCTGATAAATTAGTGTGCTGCTATGGTGGACCGCATTGGCTACCAAAGAGGATTGACGCATTAGCAACAGCGAGGTCTAAATGGTATTATGTAGAGACAAGAAGTGTCAGTAAATATCTCTGCCCCAAAGCGCCGTAAACACAAAGACCACCATAATGTAAAACAAACAGATTCCAGGGTTTTACTGTGGATGTTACGATTCCCAATTGGCACCTGCCTCTCTGATCAGGCAGGCGGTCTCAGTGTGGTGGCTCACTGGGGCGTGTATATTAAGCCCTCCGTGCATATCTATTAAAAAGGGGACAGTTCAGATGTTTGAGGTTCTGTGAAAAAGGTTTTAAGCCGCTACTGTCTGGAGAAGACGACTCCCGGAAAACTGCACTGAAAATGTAAAGTGGGGACAGTGCGTGAAGCGTACAGATCTAATCAACATGGCTGCCGGTTGATGACAGAGCTGCTTGCATGTAAGCTCTGAATTAAAGTGGAACAGCAACAGCTTCGCAACAACGCTAATAAGGCATAAACAAAGTGCAAAATAATTTCTACATAGTGCCATCGTCTCTCCACGCACAGTTCTGTTCATAAGTTTACGTACTCTCATCGTGGGCATTCGGCTAATTTATTTTGAACTTTCATTGATGCATTTGAACCCAAAAAAAAACAAAAAGTATTTGTTATTCTAAGGGTGGAAAACAAATCTGCAAGGATAATGAGTCTCATTCTGGATTTCCACCACTCCGCACACATTAAAAAAGTATTAATTGAATCTATGGCAAGCAGATACACCAACAAGTTCTTGTAGCATAATCTTGGCTGCATACTGGACCAGTCTGCTTGGCAGAATCGCTGAAGCTCATTTGAGTTGGCTGGTGTCCTGGCAAGAACCCTTTTAGGCATAGCCCACAACTTGGGCCATTTATGCCAACATATATATGGAAATATTTGAGCCTGTATATAAATCAGCAAGTCTCTGGCCTGCCAAGAAATGAAGCAGGTTTCACAGGGGGTGCTGACCACAACCTTCAGATGCCGACGGGTCCAACGCCTTCGGGTGGAAAGTTTATTGTCAGACAAGACAAAGAAAGGAATGTTATATCATTGCCTGCACGATCAAGGCGAAGATTGAACTATTTGACCACAACAGAAGAAGAATGTTCGAGAGCTTTGAAACCTGGACCAGATAACAAGCACGGTGGTGGCAGCATCACACTGTGGAGCTTTTCGGTGCCTTGATGGAATAATGAAAGCAATGTACCTCTATATTCTTCCACTCCACATCAACCCAACAGCGAGCTGGTTAAAAATCTGTCCCAACACGCCGGGGATTCAAACGAACATCACAACTGGTTTTGGACCGGACAAAAAAGCTAATTAAGCTTTTGGAAAACCGCTGAACTAAACTATTTGTGAACGATGCTGAAACACTGAGTATGTCAGGAGACCAAACAACTTAGAAAAGAAACAAACAACAACATTCTGCCCTGGATGAGAGGTCAGATATCCAGCCAGATTTATGCCACAAAGGTGTTAAAGAAAACAAAATGTTTATGATCCTGGTGTAATTTTACAGTCCTGGATGATTTTAGCATTTAAGTTTCATCTTCATTCTTTATTGATTAGATATTAGTCCATAAATGTAGATATAACCTCTTACTTGTCCCCTTATTTCTCAAGTTGTTTATTGTAAAAGCAATCCATCCAGGAAACTAGCCGCTTAAATAAATCATTAACAGCACCAAATTAATATAGCATATCCATCATAAGAATGTATAAACTCCTGACTGGAAAGATTTGCATCATAAATGTTCCCAGACAAGTCGTTCAAAGTCGATTTCCTTTCAATCGGTTTTTTTTTTGTTTTGTTTTTTTTCAAACCTGCAGATATAAATATCAGGTATGGGATTATAAACAATTGTCCGTCTACGGGTGTCAAGACTTGTAACAGTAGAAGAAAAGTGGCAAAACTACTGAAAAATAAAATAGAAACTACATCTAAACAAAGGCGTGCAAGTGACTGATGCACTAAGTACAAGCACTTTGATTCGCAGGCATCTGAAGTTGATTCACCAAATTAGACGGTTAGATTATGAGGGAACACTATAAAAAAAAAAGGACCTAAAATAGTTGTTTTTTTTTGTTGTCGTTTTTTGCTTTAACTGTTCAAAGCTAATAGGCAAAGAAAACACAACCCATGACTGCAAAACGTACTGAATGTTACACCCACCCTCATTGGTGCTAATTAACTTGGAGGCGCGGTTGAGCCAAATTAAAACAGGCTTTCAACTTAAAAGACCCTAAAGCTGACTGGAGCCACTGGGGGCTTTGTTCCACACAGAGGCACGACAGAATGAACTGCATGGGAGTGTCTGAATCCCAGCGAGGGATTTGCCTTGTTGGGAATCGCTCCTAATGACCAAACAGAGTGAAGGATGATTGATTCTTGCGGCTGTGGCTCAGTGACAGGCAATTTAGCATTTTAGGGCGGGCAGAAGTCGGCGAAGTAGGGGTGCTGCAAGGCCTCTTCCGCTGAAATCCTCTGAACGGGATTACACTTCAACAGGTTCTGGATCGGGTGAAACAAAACGTTTTCGATGAGTGAACGACGACGATTCATGGGAGCAAAAATGTAAATCGGGAGCAGTTTCGCTGCAGTAGCTGTACAAATTGGATCATTTAAAAAAAAAAAAAAAAGGTCTAAATAGAAATCTTCAAACTGTCTTAGCTGAGTGTTGCTTAGCTGAGTGTTGCTAAGACAGCTGAGTCCTGCTTAACAGAACAAACTAAAAAGCAACTAAATGTTTAAAGTACCTGCAGTAGATCCCTTCCTGTGCTACTTAGTTTAGGAACCACATTCACAAGGGAGGTGGTGGCTGGATACATGGGATATGGCTGGAGAAAAAAGGGGGGGGGGGAGAAACAGTTTATAAACAGTTTATTAGCAGAATGCAGGTATACGGCTGAGTGTCAATACATTTAAACATCGTTTTAAGGTCCTTAATTTCAGCAATTCAGCTCAAAATGTTAAACTGGTGCATTTAAAAGACAGCGATACATTTCATACCTTAACTTTTTTTCCTTTTGTTTAAAATCTGCCCTCACTCTCTTACATTGAGCTTTGTGTTAATCTGCAATCTTTAATTAGCCTGTCACTTTCTGGCTGCTACACCTGAATTTCCCAACTCAGACTTAATAAAAGTTGCTTTATTTAGAAAACATAAGATTTGTCTCTCTCTCTCTCTCTCATATATATATATATATATATATTTTGTACATAACACTATAGTATTTCTCTGTCAGTAGATTGATATAGAGGAATGTCAACCAACTGAAAACTACATAAATGAATTGTACATTGTCATGAACTCTTAGGACTTAGCTTCTTTAGCCTGAAAAGCTATGTTTTGGCTCCTGAAGCATTTTAGCTGTAGTTCAAACTCGCCAAAGCTCCAGAATAGGCTGTTTCTTTATCCTCTCAAGCCTGTAATTCTAGGCGTAGCTTATGTACCTATTTCAACAACACTTTTTCCTTCTCTTCAACTTTCCAATATACCTGAATACGATTTGAACAGCCAGGTTCTTTATTGTAGGGCATAAGATAACATTCCTGTACTTAAAAATCAATTTTTTATACATCTGATCAATTGTTAAACTTTTTGGTGAAGCTGAATTTTGGGTTTTTGTAAAAAACAAAAATCATTAGAATTAGCAGAAATGTAGTGTAGCATGCAGTGTGTTTACATAATGAGTTTCACTTTTGAGTTCAATGACTGAAATTAATTGACTTTTCAATGGTATTCTGTATAACTAACAGGCATCTGATCAAAGTAAAAAGTTAGTCATTACTGAGTTTGAAAACAACAAATGTACCTTATAATCAGGAAGTTTTGTCATTGTTGGCCACTGTTCCTCAGTCGGCGTACCCAACAATGTGCAAAGTGGTTAAAGACAAGGTTTAAAACAAAGTGTGGAAGCAAGTTAGTGACCGTGGGGACTTTCCGTTGCCAATACTGAAGCAACTTCAATCAGAAAGGATATCTGAAGATTCTTTTCAACTGGTCATCCACGTCGTTGCCAGGGAATAACGGCCGTCCAGCATTAGCCAGCTCTACAATAAGAGATCAGGTCAAAAGAAGCTGATTTAGTATAAAACATGGACCACAGAAATCTGTTTTGGTTGTTGCGTAATTTATATACATTTTTTTACTGCAAAACCAAAAAGAGCCATTTTGAAAACAAAATCTCAATAGCACAGTGTTCTCAACCTTCTTCACCATGTCCATTAGTAACAGGTCATTCAGATCCACACAACCTTATAACATCCAAAAGGGAGGAAGCAGTGCCCCCAGTTGTGTATATGAAAATCAAAGGAATCAAAAGATGTTTCTTCTTCTTATATCATTATTAGAGCAATGTTACCACAAGAGCACGTTTTGTTTTATGGTAATGAGACAAATGGTAAAATGGAGAGCATCAGTTTACCTCCGATTGTACTCAGTGGTCACATAATAGACTTTTAGATGGCTGACTTTCTCAACAATGCCATTCTCACCGGATTCCCCTTTTAATTAAATGTAGAAAAACTGAAAAATCACTCATGACAAATCTGTAAAACACACCCACATACAGTGCATTATTTAGTGCGTTATGTTTTGAGTTTAGTAGGAACCAGATAAAGGGCAAGGACAGATACATGACCTGATAGTCAAGGTTTATTACATTCAACGGTTAGATTAAAACGCATTTATCCCAAATCGTAATCAGCAGATCAGACCTCCAAGAAAAACGGAAATCGGTATCAGCAAATACATCACATGTAAAACGTGTTTTTTTTTTTTTTTTACAATGTTATAGATGAAATAGCATAAAAAGAAAGATTAAAGCCTGTGCTACTGGAATATTTCTTTAAAGACACTTTGCCTACAGTGTCAACAAAGGTAAGGTGTTGGCTTGTACATCTCAGGATAGTGGTCACATATATTCTGCAATTAAAGCAGAATCGGGACATTTTAAAAAAAAACTGCTCTCAATAGTAAACTCAACGTGAAAAAACATTTTCCTTTACTGCTGTCAGACGGAATAGGCTAATATACGAGGGATCATAAATTAACATAAATAATGTAATCTCTGCACAAGACGTCGGCAGGGAAGTGTGCATTAAAACCTGTCGGCTTTACAAACACAATCGCCACGATCTGATTGAAGGTACGAAAATATATCAGGAAACCCAATGTCCAAAATGTACAGTGTGTGTATTATTCTTCAGTAGGTACCAAGGATCCCTGTCAATACAGGAGGAGCGATGCAACATCATCACCTCAATAGCAGGGATTATTCTTACAGGGTTACAGACATACTATTGAATAAACTTTAAGGTATCTAGGGCTTAAATGCAGAAACAAGTTCATAAAACAAGTGCACAGGAGAAGAAGGAACAAATCTGAACCAGCAGAACAAATGACAGTCAAAAGGTTTCAGGTCAAGGTCTTCATTTCTCTTTAAAGTCCATCCTGATCAGATAATGGCTCTGAGTCTAACCAACACAGCTAAATTTTAATACAAACCCTATTGATGATAATAATACTATGTTGCATGAATTACATTTTTCACTACCAAATGAAGAATTCCAGTCCAGCAACTACCTCTTCAGTTCTCATATGAACACCTTTGCATTTACTCGTTCCCCTTAATCTGCAGCGCTTCATGAATAAACCCCGCCAGACTTCCTCTTACGCTCGGCCGTTTAGGCTTTTATGAGCATCGCGAGACAGAGCCCTAACTGCAATAATTAATTACTGCAATCAAATGAGCCCTGTGCTTATGTGAATGAATTATGCTTTTTTTTTTTTTTTTAAATCCTGCAGCTGTGTTTTATTTTTTCTAACAAGAGCAAACCGAATGGAGACAATTATACTATAACTCATAATCTTGTTCGTGGTAATAATGACAAACAAACCTGCAAATATGCATCCGGCCGACCACATGTCAATAGAGGTAGAATAAAGTTTAGCACCAAACAACACATCTGGAGGTCGGTACCACAAAGTCACAACCTGCAGAGAAACAAAACCAAAATTGTCATACAATAACAATTACAATTAAAACAATTTGCTGATTAAAGGGGAAAAAATATTTGCATTCAACAAACTTCTTGTTTATTTTTTTTAAGCGGCATCACACATTCTTCCACGAAGAGGTGGGCATTTATGATATCGCTTTATTGTTATTGTGACTATTTCTTATCCTGATGGGAATTTGGATCTGTTTTAACAATAACTTTCAATTAATTATGTCTGAAACCCCCAAAGCTATTGTCAGGATTGTTATTTTTTGTAGTTTTCTCCACAGCGGGTTGATTGAAAGCGTCAATAAATATCAATGAAGTCAAAAATACATTTAAGTGCAGTTACTGTGTGCAGTTTAATTATGAATCCCAGTTCTTTATGCAGCTGGGGTCCTGGTGTAGAATATTATCTTACTCAAATAGTTAAAAGGGATAAACTATGGCCTACGATAACAGTCAAAAATAAAACTAATTAGACAGCAGTGACAACACTTCTGGAGAAGAAAACATCCTACAGGCTGATGAAGCTAAGAGGGGCAAAGGTAGGCAGCAGTGTTTAACACCATAAGATGTTCCCTGTCAGTTTTTCCCTGTTAGAGGATCAGAGCGTTTACAGGCAGCATCCTTACCCTGAAATCAGACAGTGTTTCAAGATGAACAAACAAAAAAAAAAAAGAGACCAAAGTTGGAAAAAAAAAGGTGGCCCCATTTGAAGGGTAATTTATTATTTGCATTGGTTACTATAACAGTGTGTTCCTGTGCAGATAAACTAAATGATGTAAGAAATGCATACAGAAATGACAATCAACTTTTTTTTCTCTCTCCAGAAGCACTTTTTCAAGCAGTTCCAGCAATATTATTAAACAAAACTGAGCCACAAAGCATCAGTTAATCCAATCATTTGATAATACAGTAAGTCTGATAATTTATGGACGTAAATCTTATTAGAAATGGACATTTCAATTTAGTTGCAATGGGTTTAATTTAAAAATTCAACCCTCTCTAGCATATATGCAAAATAGAGCATGACCTTGATTATGACACCCGATATAGAAAGAATCGTTTATAGACTGAGTCTCCACGGGACCATTTCAATACCGGCTAAGGCTCTCGTCAAGTTTTGAATCCCTATGAGTGAATTGTTTATAGAGATTTCTGAATATGCCCTGTGATAGACTGGTGACCTGTCCAGGGTGTACCCCGCGTCTCGCCCATTAACAGCTGGAGATAGGCACCAGCACCCCTCGCAACTCCATGAGGGATAATCATTTTGGAAAATGGATGGATGGATTTCTGAATATAAAACACACACACACAAGAAATCGTCTCTTCCTGCACTTATGCTACACAAAGCTTATGCCGCCTAGATCTTCAGGGATCTTGGCACAGATCAGCTAAACCAAAACCACAAAATAAGAAAAAAAATGTCTTTTATAAGCACTGTCCTCACTCTGCTTATCTTCTTTTTGAATGAATTACTAAGTCTATTCAGATTATATGAAACTGTTTTAGCATGATTTATTTCCTCTGAGAGCCTCAGAGAGTCTCAGGCTAATGTGGCCAAGTATGACATCATCTTTGAAAATGCTCTGATTTTAAACTCTCTGTGCTTTAAACTCAATTCCCCTTTGAATTTTCAGTTTTCTTCATTTTGACATCAGTAGTGTCACACTAAGTTAACCTTCCTCGACCCTAATGTCACCCAACAAAACCAGAACATTAGCTGAGTCTAGTTACGTTTGTCAGAAAAGATCAGCAACAATATACGACGCCTTGGCAAAACATTTATACCCTTGTATTGTATATATTGTATATATGAAGATTGTATATATATATATATATATATATATATATATATATATATATATATATATATATATATATATATATATATATATATATATATATATATATGTATGAAGATTCACTGTATATAATTGAATGCACCTTCCCTACTCTGCACCTTCTTGTATGAGCCGATGTGACGAGTGAATTTCTCCATTGTGAGATCAATAAAGACTATCTTATCTTATCTTATCTTGAACTTTTTCGCAGTTTATCCTGTAACAAACACAAACGCCAATGCGTTAATTGGGGTTCTATGTGACAGACTGGCATAAAGTACACAATAACTAACATGGATGGAAGACAGCACATGGTTTTTTTGTTTTTTCATAAAAATCTGAAAAGTGAGGCCATACTTTTTGTTATTTTTAATCTGATACCCTGAAATAAAAATCTGTTCATCCAACTGCCTTTAGAAATCCCCTATCAATAAACAGAATATTTCTGGTGCAGCTTTTTTTTTTTTTAAGTACAATGATGAACAAACCACATCATTAAAAGCTAGGAAAACACCTGACAAGGTTAATATGTTGGAGACGTTTAAAGCAGAGATACAACGCTTTAAAAAGCTTGTGGATGGCCGTTCAGTCCGTCATTTGAAAATGCAAATCAACTGCAAAACAAATTAAAAATGGTGCTTCAGTTAAGACTAACGACTGGACAAGGAGAGCATTATTAGCAGCATAGAGGTCTGTGGTAGCTCTGGAGGAGCTGCAGATGGCCTGCTGACCCTACACCTACTAGCTAGGTGCTTCGCAAACTTTACTCTATGGAGGAGCAGTGTCCAAAATTAACTTCCTGATTCACCGGACAAGTTGGCCGGTAGATGTAAGAATCAACTGGCCAAGCATATTTTTTACAGGCCAAAATATAAATTCTGCCCCTAACCCCTGCTAAATATGTCCACATAATCCTGCTACATAATTAGCCTGAGCTAAACGCTAGTTGTTAGCAAACAGACATGATGTAGTTGCTGTAGTTGTCGCGTCACATGTGCTTTGTGTACGTGCGCGTTTGTTGTCATACGAGCTAAAAGCAGAGGAACATAAAGAAGCATCCGCCCAAATGATGACTGAGAAACAACTTATTTGGTGCAAACATTTACTCGCCATGTGGCAGCTAGCCCTCTGAAATTGACTTGCCAAACGGAAAATGTACTCGCATTTGGCGTCTGGCGAGTGTTAATTTCGGACCCTGTGGAGGAGTGACAGGACGGAAGCCACTGTAGAAGGAAGACCCCCGAGATGTCTGGCTTTCAGTTTGCTAAAAGCCTTGTATGCAACACAGCAAACACCTAGAAGGAGGCGCTCTGATCAGATGAAACCAAGACTGAACCAGATTAACAACACGCCAAGTACCATTTCTGATCACACCAGTCTGAAACATTGTGGTGTTGTCAGCATTATGCCGTTAGTGTGCTTTTCTTCCGCAGGAACAAGGAACCTAATCAGAGTTGATAGGAAGAGCGATTGATGTAGCTCAATACAGGGAAACGCAAGAAGAAAAGCTGTTAGAGGCAACAGAAGACGGGAGAATCGGCTGGAGGATCAGCTCTCATTGAGGGCAATGAGACTAAAGAAATATTCAGCGCTACAATGAAATGATTCAGAACAAAGAATATTCATTCGTTGGAAAGGCCTAGTCAAAGTCCAGACATAAATCCAACAGAGAATCTGTGGCAAGACTTGCAAATTGATGTGCAGAGCTGTTAGAAACACACCCCAATAAACTTGCAGCTGTAATCGCAGCAACATTTAATCCAAAAAAATATTTAGTAAGGAGAACCGAATGGAGCACAATTTTCAGTTTATCATATATCCTTTTCCTTTCAATTAATTATGTATAACTTTGTAGTGGTTTATTGAATAAAAATCCAATAAAACATATTGGATTTGTGTTGGCAAAAAAAAGCCACAGGGATATAGGCTGTTTTTTCAAGAAAAAGTATGCTCTGTTAATCAGTAAAGACAAGAACAACAACAGAATTACTTGAGACCATTTCTAGTGTTTCTAGTGACAAGTGCTCCACTGACCTTGTCCCATGTACTAGTTAGATGGAATACAACTGATTAGTTGTTGTCATCCTCAAAGTTTTATAGCAGAATTATTATTAAGTAAATTTACACATTAAAAAAAACTATTTACTGCCATAGTTTAAATCCTGCAGCCAGGAATATGAAGAATCAATCTCTGATTTATGTTTCTGTTACACTGCCCAAATAAGCCAGGAATGCTCTTCCTTAGCCATATTTTTGTTACTGGAAGCACAAAGTACCTGCAATGTTAATTATGCACAGCTTACCTCTGCAGAGTAACACCTCACAGGAATGCCAAAAGCTCGAGCCAACCCAAAGTCAGCAAGCTTCAATTCCCCATTCTACAGATGAAAAAGAAAAAATAGGCAGTAATTCATATCTAATAGTCACATACTACTGCTAGTTTTAGCATAATCACAGCGGCAAACCGGACTGGCTCATACCGGAGCCAGTGTTTTCCATATGTCATGTCAAAGTCCAACACTCACCCTGTTGATGAGCAGATTTTGCGGTTTCAGATCTCTATGCAGAACATTTCGACTATGACAGAAAGCGAGGCCTTTCAACAGCTGGTACATGAACGACTGCAGAGAAAAGCCGGGGATATACATAAGTTAGTTTGACCTCTTAATAGCTGTAAGGCGTGTGATGATCAAAATGTCAAACATTACATTGTCTTAACAACAAAGCAAAATAAATAAATAAACACAGCAGGATTTTCATCAGCTGAAGTGTCCGTATGTCTCACCTTCACAGTTTCAGGATCTAGATCCCCATTACAGCTGTCAAAATATTTCTTCAAATCCTGCATTGGATGAGAAACACGTTTCAGCTTTACGCTGTAGCCATCGGAATATAGGAATATAGGTATATCTAGGCTGGCTGAGTAACTCACCTGATCACAATATTCAAAAACCAGTGTTAACTTCTTGTCACTGTGCAACACATCGTGTAATCTAAAAAAAGAAAACCAAAATGTTTCAATGCTCCATGTTGCTGACATCAAGTTCAAAGCTATGATGACAGCCTCCAGGGAAACAATGCAAGGAAATCACATTAAAAAAAATAAATACGGACAGAATCAGAACAACCAGCACGCTCACCTGACAATGTTTTTATGCTTTAGTTCCTTCAGAAGACAGATTTCCCTTAAAGCAGAGCTTGGCACCCCCTGAAACAAATATAATCCATTCTGATTTAGCACCAGCCTGCTTAAGCCTCACTACCAAACACTGCAACTGTCAACAATGTGTCCAAACCTCGTCGTCGTCGTCCAATCTGACCCTTTTTAAAGCCACAATTTCGTGGGTTTCTCTGTTTTTAGCTTTGAAAACAGTCCCGTATGTACCTACAGAACAAACAAGGCCTTATTAAACCACAGATAGCACTATCGATGAATTGCATAGCAACCGAAGCTAGCAACCGTCCTGTCGTTAGCTGGATATAACACTCGAAAATTATAAATCTAAACGAATCCATGCCAAATGTAATTAAAATTGCAGAAAGCGGGCTGTATGTAATTTCCAGAGGGGGGTTATTTAAACACCAAATCTGACAAATCTGACAGTCTAGCTTCAATTTGCAAGCACTACAAAACCATTGCTATGTTGGCATTAGCTTCGGCTAGCTGCTTTTATTAGGCAAAAACTTACCCTCTCCAATTTTTTCAAGCTTTTCATATTTCTGCATGTTTGGTCAGTGAAGCCAGCCTTGAACTAGCTAGCAAGCCAAAGACCGACGAAGCCCCCCAGAAAGGGGTGAACAGAGTGAAACGGCGCCTAAAGAGGCTAGCTATTAGCTAAATCTGGATGCACTTGCTGCTTGTAGTCGGATTGCAGTAGCAGAGCTAGTCTTGTTGGCCACCTAGAGGCTGAATGTAGATCTGCAACATTACAACAAGCATTTATTTTTTATTTGGCCATCGAAATAAACATACGGTAACATAACATGTCTGGTCGTTTCATAGAGTATTTCTTATTTTGCCTTGTGTCCAAGAAGACAGAAATATAGTCACTGAAAGTAAAAAGTTACAATACTGAATTTCACAAGAACCTTTAGTGAGGCTGCCAAAAACTGTAAAGTATTTGCCCCTTGACAGATCTTAACAGTTTTATATCATCAAACAAATATGATCTGAGTAAATGAAAAATAAGCTTTCTTATTAGGGAGGGAAGTAACTCATTCCTCAGTTGAAAGTAGTTGGATTGGAACAAAAATATCATTTATTGTCCCATCGTGGAGAAGTTCAGGTGTACCGACAGCAAAGTGAAAGGCACATTGAAGCACACCAAATACACACATAGGTAGAAAATAAAACATAGATAAAAACATCAGAATGAGTGACTGTTAAGTAGGGGAATTTTTGCAATATAATGAAAATAACACTGTGCAGTTACTCAAAATGACATACCGGTACTCAGATAGAGATGTGCAGCTGTGTAGGGTGATTTAGAAAATGTACAAAATGTAAAGATAAAGTATATTTGTGCATAAACCCAGGGGACTGTTTACAACAAAGGGAAAAAAACTGTGTAAAATCAGTAGGAATCTATGCAGCAGTCTGTCACTGAATGAGCTCTCCGGTTCTCCAGCAGTGTCTCCTGAGTTCTTCTGTCTCCCACCACCTGCGATGGATCGAGGAGGACTTCTCCAACATAGATGATGGCAGGTGCCTCCACAGTTCAGGAAGAGATGAGAACTGAAGCCATTATCCAGAAATGAAGAAAACATGGATCAACTGTTAACCTCCCCAGGAGAGGCCAGGATCTCATAGAAAACAGGGGGAAAAAAAGAAATCATCTAAAGGATTGCACGGCTCACTTGCCTGTTAAGGTCATTGTTCATGAATTGTGATAAGAAACAGGGCATAAAAAGAATTCATGAGGGAGTTCCAAGATGAAAACCTCTGCAGATCAAAATACCACCAAAGCATCCTTATCCTCTAGAATTTTAGAAAATGTATTTTCTTCATTCATCATAATGTCTAATTGTTAGATATTTTCAGTTACTTAGTTTGGTCCTTTATTATGTTTTTTTTGTTGTTGTGCCATTTAATTTCATCCTCTCCGCAGCACTTTGTTTTACACCTACAGTACAGACCAAAAGTTTGGACACACCTTCTCATTCAAAGAGTTTTCTTTATTTTCATGACTATGAAATTTGTAGATTCACAACGAAGGCATCAAAACTATGAGTTAACACATGTGGAATTATATACTTAACAAAAAAGTGTAAAAACAACTGAAAATGTGTCTTATATTCTAGGTTCTTCAAAGTAGTCACCTTTTGCTTTGATTACTGCTTCACACACTCTTGGCATTCTCTTGATGAGCTTCATCAAGAGACCTATTCCTATTCAACTGGAATAGTCTGGAATAGTTGGTCCAACCTATTCACAAGTGATATAAATCATTGGATGAGTTCTTCTGACAAGGCAGTTATCCAATTAACTAATTTATGGAGAATTTATGGTGCCAACACTCCTGAATAGGTTCCCTTGAGCTAGAGTATTTGGTTTTGAATAAGAGAAACCATGTATACGGAGGTAGATACCAGTTTAAACTACTTCATAGTTGTCTTTTAAAAAGGAAAATAATGAAGATATCTCTGCTAAATCTAAAAAAAAAAGACATTTATTTCTCTTCTCAAGATTTTATTTTCCAAAAACTATAATTTATCATTTCATTTGTTTTGGAAGTGTTTATAAAGTCATCACATTTTAATCCAGTTGGTCCATCTATACACAAACATACTGTTTATCTAAAACTAAACAGAGCCATGTTAATATTCTAACCCATTCGATGTAATCCACCAATTAAACTCTGTAATTTATTCTTGCGCTGCTGAAAACAGTTTGTAAATCTTTATTTCTGCCCCTCGGCTCTTTGTCTGCGGATCAGATCAGAATAAAGTCCTCCTTTGCTCAGCAGTTCCAAATGTGTCCCGGCCTGTGTGAAAAGAACAAGCTGTTAGAGTCAATTAAATATTGGATTGGAGAGCAGTAACAAAAAGGCGGACCTGATCAGTTACTCCATACAATTTTCTAAAGATGAAATTAATCAATGTCTTTTTGCTTCTTCTCTTTCTTTAACTTGCAAACAGTTCTCCTTAATGAGCCAAGAGATTTCATAGGAGCCGCTGTACGTCTCCGCATCCTCACCTCCACAATGCGGCCATTGCTCATGACGCAGATGAAATCGGCCCCCTGGATGGTGCTGAGCCTGTGGGCGATGATGAGCACAGTGCGACCCCTCGTGGCCCTGTCCAGAGCTTCCTGCACCACGCGCTCCGATTCTGCATCCAGGGCGCTGGTGGCTTCGTCGAGCACCAGGATGCTGGGGTTCTTGACCAAAGCTCGGGCGATGGCGATGCGCTGTTTCTGGCCCCCGGATAGCATCACGCCTCGCTCACCTAGGTGTAGAAACCTTGAAGTTCAGAATTTACATGCAACACTGTGTTTAAAAAAAAAAAACAAAGGACGAAGCCTAGATGAGAGCACGTACCAACCATGGTGTTATAGCCATCTGGGAAGCTCGTAATGAAGCGGTGAGCGTTGGCTTGCTTTGCAGCACTAATCACCTCAGCATCTGTGGCACCGGGCTTCCCGAAGCGGATGTTCTCCATGATGGATGATCCAAACAAAACTGGCTCCTTCAACCAGAATGGAGAATCCAGTGAAACCTCAATTTAAATCTAATTTGACAATTAGAACGTTAAACACACTAAGTACTCGTGTGTATGCTGGTTAAGATGGATGCAATCAAAACGAACGGTCTCCACCTGATTGATGAACCCAATAACTTGGCCCCTTAGCCAGGCCAAATCCAGCGTACGAATATCGAGCCCGTCCAGCATGACCACGCCGCTGGTCGGGTCGTAGAAACGCTCCAGTAAGGACGCCACCGTGGACTTCCCTACAGGGTGGGACTTTTATTAACACGCCTGGAGATCATTTAGAGGTCATATAATGAAAGTCTGTGCTACTGTGTCAGAATACCTCCTCCAGATTCACCGACAATGGCGACGGTTTTACAAGGTGGCAGCGTCAAATTGAATCTCTTCAGGACTTCATGGCCGGGTCTTGTTGGATAACTATCGATACACAAATATCAACGTTTATTTCATACCCTCCGACCACTTTGGTCAGTTCGTATGCACGTGTTAGTGTGTAGCAGATAGTTTTAGGTGGTTTAAACCTGAATGAAATGTTCATGAAGTCCACCCTTCCCGTCAGTGAGTGATAGGGGATGCGTCCTCCCCCGGAGAGAGGAATAGTTGGCTGCAAAGACATATATTCAAAAACCCGAGCCCCGGAGCTTATCCCTCTCACCACCTGCAAGAAAGTTGAATTTCAGTTGAAACATAATATGAAGCAGCTCAGGATTTTAGATTCATTTTTACATTCAGTGATAGTGCTGGGTATCATCTAGGATGAGCCGATTCGATACGATTGTTGATACATAGCTCACGATACAATACGATTCTCGATACAGTCAGTTTGATTTAATTTGACTCGAATATCGATATTTATCACTTTCAAATTAATGCTCAAAGTCATTCAATCAACAAAACCAGCCAAATATCTATGTTCAATTTATTAAACACAGATATATTAACAGGAAAATAAAGTTCATTTGGTTCAATGCATTTAACGTATCACAGAAACCAAAAATGTGCCCAAACGTCTGATTTTAGGGAGGAAGGAGTTTCTAAGATCCTGTCTGCCATGCCGCAAATTCATCTCACTTGCACTTCCTCGCTGTGAACAGTAATGGCGCTCTGTAATAACGCCCCCTAGGGATGGGGAGGTATATCAATATTGAAAGCCAGAATATCGATATTAAATTGTTTTTATAAATATCAATATAATTCTTTATATCGATTTTTATGCACAGCCCTATTCAGTGTACAGTGCAGTGCATTGCAAAAGTATTCATAATCCCAGAACTTTTCCACATTTTTCCACATTACAACCAAAACCTAAATGTGTTTTTAGGTGATATGAAAGGAAAATTAAAGCTGCTTTTCAACGGCTTTTAGTTACAAATAAAAGACTGAAAGTTGCCCCATGCATTTGTGCTTAGCACGTTTCAGTTTGTTGCCCTTGAATAAAATCTGGCTTTGCGAAACATAACTGACTGTTATGCAATGACTGACTGCATAATGCAATGTGAAGCTGGTTAGAGTTGACAAAGATGGATGGAGCTAAATACAGGACAGTTCTGGATAAAAATCTGCTCAAGGCTAGAGGACTTGACACTAAAATTGAAGTTCTCCTTCCAGCAGGACAACAACCATTGAACCAGAGCTATAAAGGAAAATATGTATTGTAAGAATATTCATGTGTTAGAATGACTCAATCCAGGCAAAAACCAAGCTGAGAGTCTATGGGAGGACTTTGAAATAAATATTTACAGTGACTCCTTATTGAATCAGACAGATCTTAAACTAATCCACAAGAATATTTCATAATGATTAATGAACAACTTGCAGCTGTATTTGCAGTGAAAGATGGTTCTACAATTGACTGGCTTGGGAAGCAGGGTGGTGCATAAAAATATTTGCAAGGCACAGTAAAAATATTAATAACTTTTACTCACCTGTCCGAAAAGGATGGAAATACTAGCCAAGGACCTGAGCATAAACATATTTTCATGCATTACTTAAAATCAACTGATTTTGAACAAATGCATTATTTTTCTAAATCTTGGAATACATGGTGCGTGGAATACCTCTGAACAGTCTGAGACGCAACCAAGAACGACATGAGGTCTCCGGGAGACAGCTCATTGCTTGAAATTAAGGTCCCTCCAGCAAAAATAGTGCCAAGGACGATGCCTGTTTGAACAGTATCAGCAACACTGAAGCTCTGAGGTACACTGTGTTCAACAGCAACAATGTAAACACACTCACAGTTCAGTGCCATGTTTGACAAGCCTTGGAAAACGGCTATTCCTCCACCAAGATTTTCATTCATTTCGCAGGATTTGTCGACCTCACATGCGTATAATCTGAGGAAAAATTGCATAAAGATTAGGTATACTCAAATAGTAACAAGAATCTCTCAATGCACTTTAACTCACTGGAGCTCTCGTTCCTCCATAGCAAAAGCTTTCACTGTCCGGACATTACCCAGCGCCTCGTCTGCCACGCCTGTTGCTTTTGCCACCTTGATTTGAAGAATGGCAATAGCCAGTCAGACAGCACATTAAACACATTATTAAGGGAAAAAAAAGTGATCAATCAGCATTTTTTTTTTTTTTTTTTTTTTTTTTTTTACTTCTGATTTTGGGACCAAGCAGAAAGCATTAATATACAGATGTCCTGCAGAAGTATTTATACGTTTTGACTTTTTTCAGATTTTGTCCCATTATAATCACAAACTTCAACGTGTTTGGTTGGATTTTTTTGTGACAGACAAACACAAAGTGGTGCAAAATTGTGAAGTGAAACGAAAATAAGTGGCGTGCAAAATTTGATTGAACTATAAATCTAAACAGTGCAACGTGTATTTGTATTCAGGATTTCCCACAATTTAGCTCCATCTTATGTTCCCATCAACCCTGACCAGCTTACTGTTGCCCTGAAGAAAAGCCTCTCCACAGCAGGATGCTGCCGTCAGCATGTTTGACTGTGAGGATTGTTTGTTCATAGTGATCTCCAGTGTTAATCACACATATAGCGTTTGTATTTAGGTCAAATGGTTCAACTTTGGTCTCATCTGACAAGAGCAGCTTCCTCCACCATTGTAACCTTTCCCCTATATGGCCATTTAGCAAACTCAAAGGGTTTCTTCCTCTTAGTCTTGAGGTGAATACAAATGCAGACAACACCTTTCAGATTTTCATTGGTTAAAAATGTTATAAGTCCTGTGTTCTTTTCGTTCCACTTCGCTTTGTGTTGGTCTTTCACATACAATCCCAAATAAATACATCATAGTTTGTACTTCTACCACGACAAAAACAGACAAAACAGCACGACTATTTTGTATTTCTGTAAATCTTCCTACAAAATGATCCTAAATTAAAGAGCACATGTTACCTGTTCTTGAGCCAGACGAGACAGTTTGCGCAGAAATGACCCAATGAGCGCTCCTGCTCCCACAAGACACGGGAGGACAACCACTGTCAAGCCTGTGAGCTTTGGCGAGATGACGTAGAGAGACACAAAGCACCCGACTGTCTGTGTGATGCTCCTCAGGCCCTGAAAACACACAAGAAGTGCAGGGGCATGCGGTATTTATTTTAGGCAACATGCGACTAAAATGCCGACCCGTGCTTGTGGTTATACCTGAGAAATGACCAGTTTAAAGGAAGACTTGAACTCCTGAATATCAGCAGTCAAACGATTTACAAGCTGCCCAGTTTTATTGGCGTCAAAGAAAGCAACATCTTGCCTGATGGAGAAAAAGAATGGGTAAAGCGGGGCTTTGGTTTGAAAAGGAAACTTGCTCGATTGTATGTGATTACAATGCTCAGAGTAAACAGTGGGGAGTAGGTACCTTAACAGGGAAGCAAACAGGGATTTCCTCATGTCTGCTGCAACTCTTTCTCCCACCCTTGACAGTAAGATGATGTAGCCAGTTGTTAACAGGCCCTGCACAAAGATTTAATTAATGACCAGAGCAACCGACCGCTGATCAATTTAAATCCATGACAGCTCAATTTTTGTATGCATATTGTGTCAAGACGTCAAATTTCTGGACATTTCGGAACTTACAAGCAGCTCTTTGCAAAGGTTTTCATTCCCCTTGGACTTTTTCCACATTTTCTCACATTATATTGACAATCTTCAACTTTAATTTAATGTAACAGACAACGCTAACATTCTGAAGACACCATTGCCACTGTAAAACATGGTAGAGGCAGCATTATGCTGCAGGTACAAGGAAGCATTTCATAGTTTATGAGATAACAGATGGACATATATACAGGACGAGGAAGAAAATCTGGTAAAAGCTGCAAAATACTTAAAACTGAGGAAGCAGAATTCAAAATAGAGGCAGAGCTACAATCAAAGGGTTTAGATCAGAGCATAGTCATGCGTTAGAATGGCCTAGTTAAAAAAAGACCGAACCTAAATACCATTTGGGAACTGTTTCAAAACGTAAAGCTGCTGTTCACAGACACTCTCAGAGAAAGCTTAAGATGACTGAGCTTAATCTATTTTGAAAAGAAGATAGTACATTTTAGTCTCTAGATATGGGCTGCACAATATATTGCACATTTATTGTAGTTGCAATATCACTGTAAACAATATACATTTAGGAAAACACTGCTTAGACTGCAATCAATAACTGTAAGCTAAATATTTAAAGTACCGTACTAAGAACTTGTACTCCCCATGCCTATTATATATTTAGTGACACTTCGTTAAGACAGCATACACTGCAAAAACTGATCTAAAATAAGTAAAATGCTCTTAAAGTTAGCGTATTTATCCTTGATTTGAGTAGGTAAATAAGATTATCTGCCAATGGAATGAGTATTTTTACCCCCAAAATAAGATAATTAGACATCCTGCACATGAAATAAGATCATTCAGATGAATTGTTCCTATTTTAAGGGCAAAAATCTTATTCCTTTGGCAAATCATCTTATTTACCTGCTCAAATCAAGGATAAATACAGAAATCTTAAGAATATTTTACTTATTTCTAGTTCCGATTTTGCAGTGTACGAAGTTTAATGAGGTGATAAACTCCTAAACTCATTGAAAACTAAAACTCACGTTGTTTCAAAGCCAAAACGGCATAAAGCCAGCATAGGATGTCAATAAACCCTTGTTATTTAGATTGAATTTTTGAATTTAACTGAATGTTTCCAGTAACGGGACAGATGAGTCAATCTGGGGTTTCTGTTTGCTATGAACCCACAACAGAAAGCTCTTAAATACTGTTTAATTATTTGATTACCTGTCAGAAGCCTGATGATTATAGCAACATTCAACCTTATCACATATTGCAGCCCTACTCTCTTTGTGTTGCTCCATCACATAAAATCTTAATGGAACACAATAAAGATTGTGACATAATGCAAAAAAAGTTGAAGGGGCAGAAATGCTTTTGCAAAGCACTGTATTTATATTGTATGCATGCTGCATGTAAAAGGCCTACTGCCCTTCACAGTACAGAGGTACCATTTTTTTAAAGAACTTAAACTCTGTCATGCATTTATAGTTTTGTGTACTTACCTGGATACCATACAGTCCAAGTAGTTTCATGGCGGGACCTTTTACCTCATTGACGTAGTTACCTGAATGTTCTCTGAGGTAGCGTGCCACAACATTCACCAAGTCCCCGAGCATTAACGGGATTTGAATGTTCAGAATAGCTGCACCAAAAGCAAGCTGAAAAATAAAGAAATGCATACAGTCACGGTAAGAAACGTCTAGGTTTGCATCGTTGCTATAGACTTTAAATGAACCCGTTGAAGCTCACCACAACAGCACAGATGAGAGCAAACAATTGAGGTTTGACAAATTCCCATAGCATATGCCATTTGAACTCAGGCACTGGGTCTGTGGCGATAACTTCCCCTGGCGTGTTGTTATTGACATCTGCCTCACAGCGGGCCACCCGGCAAAACAGCCGTGCTGAGACACTAAGGACCGCAGGTCCCAGGATGAGTCTCAAACCCGCTGATTTGGATGTCCGGGAGGGGGAGTGGCGAACGGCCCTCTGAGTCAGGCTCCAAATGCGGTGGAAAGCATTGCCGGGCTGCTGCGTGGAGCCGTGTGCATAACACGTATACCACCTGCATCGAAAGACATTAGAACTAAAGTTAGAGGGTACATTTACTGGCATGAAAGATTGGACATATGTGATAAAAAGGCATTGTCTGTAAATTTTTAGTTACACGCTATTTAGACTGATCTGGATCAGGGAAAGCAAATATATATTGATTTACCTGTGCTTGAATGTTTCATCTAAGGAGTCAAACAAGCATGTGTGCTACCACAAAACGGTGATTATTTGTCTTACCTTAGCTGTCAAAATCTTGCTGGATTAAATACATATATGAAGACATTTTCAACCCGCTGGTGTTAAATTTACCTGCATCTCCTGGACGAGCAAGAGCAACAGGCATATAGCTATTTAAAACTATATACCAAAGTCCCGACAAGCAGCTTTCACTCCTGGGGAACCGTAGAGCCACAGTTATGCCACTGTTATGCTGATGATACTCAGTTATATTTATCCATAAATCCTGATGAATCCAATCAATTACTTCGACTGCAGTCATGTCTTGATGACATCAAAAGCTGGATGACTTTAAATTTCCTGCATCTAAATTCTGACAAGACCGAAGTTTTAATCTTTGGGCCAGAGTCCTCAAAAAATAAACTTCTTAACCAATCACTTAATCTGGGTGGCATTAAACTGGCCTCTGGTAATAAAGTAAAAAATCTTGGTGTTATTTTTGACCAAGACATGTCATTTAAATCCCATATTAAACAGGTTTCCAGAGTTTCCTTTTTTCACCTCCGGAATATCGCCAAAATTAGAAACATTCTGTCCAGGAGTGATGCTGAAAAACTGGTCCATGCATTTGTTACTTCAAGGCTGGACTATTGTAATTCTTTACTATCAGGAATTCCACAAAATGCAGTTCAAAGCCTTCAGCTGATCCAAAATGCTGCAGCAAGAGTTCTGATGAAAATCAACAAGAGGGATCATATTTCTCCAATTTTAGCTTCCCTTCATTGGCTTCCTGTTAAATCAAGAATAGAATTTAAAATTCTTCTTCTAACGTATAAAGCCCTTCATAATCAAGCTCCATCATATATCAGAGCTCTGATTACCCCGTATGTTCCTAACAGAGCACTTCGCTCTCAGACTGCAGGTCTGCTGGTGGTTCCTAGAGTCTCTAAAAGTAGAATGGGAGGCAGATCCTTTAGCTATCAGGCTCCTCTCCTGTGGAACCAACTCCCAGTTTTGGTCCGTGAGGCAGACACCCTGTCTACTTTTAAGACTAGGCTTAAAACTTTTCTTTTTGACAAAAATTATAACTAGTGACTCATGTTACTCTCAGCTACCTTTATAGTTTTACTGCTATAGGCTTAGGTTACTGGAGTATATCAGGATCTAATTTTCTCACTATATTGAGTTCTACTGTTCTTCAATTATGCATTATGTGTTGTCATTTCTGCTTTAACTTTCTGTTCTCTCTCTTTTCTCTTCATAGTAGGTACACCTGGTCTGGCGTTCTGTTAACTGTGACATCATCCAGAGAAGACGGCTCACCCGCTACTACCATCTAATGTAGAACAGATTACTAGATCAATGTGTGCTTCTGTGCTTTTTGTTTCTCTTGTTGTGTCTCTGTTCTGTCTTCTGTAACCCCAGTCGGTCGAGGCAGATGACCGTTCATACTGAGCCCGGTTCTGCCGGAGGTTTTTTTTCCCGTTAATGGGTGGTTTTTCTTCCCACTGTCGCTTCATGCTTGCTCAGTATGAGGGATTGCAGCAAAGCCATGTACAATGCAGATGACTCTTCCTGTGGCTCTACGGTTCCCCAGGAGTGAAAGCTGCTTGTCGGGACTTTGATGCAATCAACTGGTTTCCTTATATAGGACATTTTTGACCAATCTGTATAATCTGACCCAATCTGTATAATATGATTGAACTTGACTTTGTAAAGTGCCTTGAGATGACATGTTTCATGATTTGGCGCTATATAAATAAAATTGAATTGAATTGAATTGAATTGAATATACAAGCAGTTGAGATAGCTTCTGTTTTAAAGTGGTGTTACATTAATAAATAAGATAAATGAATAAGATTAATGTTAGAATTAAATTTATTAGATTCTTATTTTTTGTTCTGTAATACAGACATTTTATAACAATTTAGATCTCAAAACTAGTCGTCACTCTTAAGTAGACTAACCACATGTGACTCTCTTTCTACTTGAAACATAGCATTGTTGCCGTTTTCAGCTTTCAAAGGTTTATTTTTCACTGTATGCCACGTGACACTTTGGCCAATGACAATGACATATATGCCAGTGGTTGAGTAATTACATTTAATAATCTCCTTTTGCCTGGGTTAAAAATTATAAAGTCAAATTATTGCGTTTCACACAATGTCAAGCCGCTTTGGCCCAGTGATACCACTCAACGAGTAATGAACTCAATTAGCCCAGAACAAATCTGTCATTAGCTAATCTAGCAACTGGTCACTTTAACCTACCGAGAGAGCTTCCATTTGTTTCCTGTCTTGTTGCACAGGGAGTTAAAAGACAGCGAACGTGAGGTAGCTGTGAGGTACAGTCTGGAGCACAGCAGCTGGGACATGTTTGAGGCTTCTTTCAGCGGTAAATAACTCAAAAGGTTAACTTAAACCTGAACCTTAATAATCCCACAGCTCTCTGCAGGCTGCCATACTGACGCTGCTGATCCACAACAGACGCACGCAGGGGATTAGAAATCGCGAGAGTGTGTTAAGGACTTCATCGCCATATTGTGAGTGGCATATAGAGCATATTCTATTTTGATTAAAAAATAAATAAAAATATCAAGTATATTTTAAAAAAACACAAATAAAATACAGTTTTGCCATCATATATGAAACTAATTTGTTGGCTTTGTATATTTTATACAATGAATAAAGTTAATCTTGTCATATACATATGATTAGCATATGCTGTTATTTTTTTATCAGTGAACACCATTATTAGTATTAAAATGAACATTACTGTATAAAAAAAACTCATGTGTGAAAATTAGTTGAACGTAAACTTTAGAACTTTTGTTCGTAAATCAGTTTCACATGGCCAACTTGCCACTTACAAGATGGCGGCCGCGCTGTCGTATTGGTTGTAAGGTGCAACGAACAATGTTGACTTCCATGTTGACCCGAAGTGTATCGGCGTGCCTAAACTTTTATCTGTGAATCTTAAACATCGCATCACCCATTTGGAATGCATTCATGTTTTTAGCTGATATAAACATATATAGACAAAAAAGTGCCAATTCTAAAAATAGTATCAAAAACTACACCCAGCAGACGGAAATGACATAAACGGCAAACGGAAGTTACGCAAATTGTGTTTTGTTGACATTTGTTTGTGAAAGGCAGGAAAAAAACAGCAGAAACGCGTATAGGGTCGCTTATATTTGTTGGGACTCAGCTGGCAGAGGCTGGCGAGCAAGAAACAGGCAATAAAACCCGCCTGCTTTTTTTTTTTATTGCTCACGCAAATACTGGTCTTAAGAAAGCCTGAAAGAAGATCAGGATCAGCATCGGGATAGAGCAGGTCGGGGAACAAAAACAAACCGTGTCACCCTGACTACACACGGGCTGATTGGTTTACAAGCTAACCGGCTCCCACACGCTTTGTTTTACCTGCTGGGACCTTTTGTAAACGTTACTAACCCTCTGTAGGAAACCGATAGAGGCGAGACGCATTGAATTTCCAACGCGAACGCAGTGTCTTGCATGGAATCATGGTGATATAGGGTTATACAAGCGCTGTCGGTCAGGCTAGCTAGTTAGCATTCTAATGTTAGCTTTGTTTTTTTTATCCCTGTTTGAACTGCTTGAGCTGCTTATTAGCCACAGTATGTAGCCGAGGTCGCCAGTCTCTGCTCGTTTCGTTTAGTGTTTGCTAAAAACAGCGTGGGGGGTGACTGGAGAATGAGGCACAATGGCTAACTTTGAAGCCTACCAGGAGTATCAGAGGATAGAGGACTACGAGGAAGACTCTCCGCCAGGCGAAGAAGACTTACTGGTGCACGTCCCCGAAAGTCTGAAAGGTAAACGTGTTTGTATTATTACAGGTCGGACATGAAAATGGTCCAATAACAGCTTGTTTCACTGCTGAAGATAACGCGTGTCCCAACTTCTGTTGCAGACTCATGGCACCATATCAAGAACTTGGATAACTTCTTTACAAGAATATCCTTTGAAATCATGTCTTGGTTACACGAAATGAAGCAAGTCAGTAGTTGCGGTGGAGGTGTTGAGTTGTGCAATGTTTACTTCTGACAGATTGCAAAACAAGAGGCCACATGCTCTCAACCTTACAGAGGACTAAAAAAACAAATCAAACCACCAACCATGTGGTCCAAAACTGGGGTTTATTTCTAACCTATGTATTTGGCAAATGTTTTGTTTAATGTATTATACAGTTGTTGTGCCTTTGTCATGCATTTGGCTGGTTCTGGGTGTGGTTGTTTAACCTCAGAATTCTGACTAAAGAGATTAAAGTCAGATTTCTGACTTTTCAGTTCTGACTTCTTTTTCTCTCTAATACTCTTCCGTACAACCCCCATTTCTAACATATGTGTTGTCATTTTGTCCCAAATCTGTCACTTGGCAAACTAAAATGACTACGAGTAACCTTTTACTGTAGGTAGATATTTATAGGGATCACAATAACTACATTTCTTTACAGTAGAATATGATTGAATTATATTGAGAATCTATTTCAATCACCAGCAAGTGCATCCATTTTGTACTTGAATAGTCAATAATGAAACAACCAAAATTATAAAGGTGTGTAATGGGCTGCACCCAAAAAAATGACTGTTCTACCATGAACAATGTAGTCTAAAATTATAGATGTTGTTTGTCTCCTCTGTTATTTATAGATGGTTTTCTCATGTTGTTTACCATTTCTTTGTGGTTGTTTGTTATTTTTATTTTTTTATTTTGCTGCTTTTATCGTGCATTTAGGTTTTTTTTCTTTAGTTTTAAGGATGCTTGTGCCTTATCTGATTATGAGTCATATTTTATACCTCATGTCAATAAGTTATTTATCTCTTTTCACTAGTTTCCTTTTATATTTTCTTTTACAGGGTTTTTGAGATTGGAATTGTCCCATTTTGCATTAATAACCTGATCTATGAAAAGGAAAATATTGAAAACACAGATGTTTTTTTCCCCCCAATTAATTAAGTAATAGGAATAACTGTTTTCCTATTTAAAAAACACTTCTATAAAGAACAAAACTAAATTTAATGAAAAACAACAACTTTATTCTAAATTATAAAAATTGTATTTTGTTGCTTGATCTGTCAACTGATTATTTTCTCTTGTAGAGTACCATTTCAGATTTTCCTTAACCGGCCCGTTCACATCTATCACTATCATCAAAAAAATGGCTTCGCCTGTATGATGTTGTCAGAATGTTTTGAACTCGTGTGAGTATAAAGTTATAAATATACCTGCAAGATGCAGCTTGGGGCACAGTGACATACTTTTTCTTAGAAAGAGCATGCTTGTTCTCAGTTAAACCAGCAGCCCCTTTGTGGCACTAGTAATGTGTTATTTTACGGTAAGAAGTGGTTGTCACATGCCTTGGTGGGAACAAGATCAGTCTTATTATCATTTATGCAGGAATGTATGGTTGTGAAAGGAAACAGTTCCCTCTTCAGGGGATAAGTCTGTCCGTATTTAATATTTCAGCATTTATCCCGAGACAGCACCTTCCCCGTGGCTGAGAGGCTAAAATATTCATCTTTTGTTGCAGTAGTATTGTTTTACAAACAGACATTTTAGAAAGATTCAACCTTTCATTCGAGTACAATATCACCCGTTCCACACTGAGAAATTTACTGTAAGCAAAATGAATGCAATAAAAATGTTTTATTTATTTATACTTTATGAGGTTAATCTGAAAATGTTTAAATAGCAATAAACCTGCTACCATTTAAACGTTGGAGAGACAAGAGAACACGGTAAGGCTGTTGTGTTGAAAATAAAAAAAAAATGGGTACAAGAAGATAGCTACTTGCTGAAACTTATCCAGATTTACAGTCAATAAGTTTAAAAAATGTTTTAAATAGCTGGAACTGTGACAATCAAGGCTGGGCAAGGTCTCAACAGCCAGGACGGTAGAAAACAAATCTCCATCACAGTTGGAGATGTTTTTTTTTTTTTTGCCGTGCGATTTTACTTCTGCATCTAGAGATGATTTTTAATTATAAGGTTCTTTTTTTTTGCTCAATGTTGCCATGGGTGGTAGTAAAAAGGGTGTTTTATACCTTATTACGTGTTCTCTTTATCAAACCTTTGTGTTACTTCAGCGGGCTGCTGATTCTTACTGGATGCTCACCACCTGTGTGCAAAATGATATCCAGAACAATTATATTGTCGAGATGTTTATCTATCCACCCGCGATACCACGCATAAATCACTTGTTGTTGTTGTCTTGTGATAGTTAGAACTTACAGCACAATTAATGAGGATAAAACCTAATGTCATTCTTCTTTCATTCCTTCCAGTCAGTTTCTGTTCGTTGTCACATTTACCACGTTCCTTGTCAACTGCGTGGAGTACGATGTCCTTTTTGCCAACCGAGCTGTGAACCACACCGGGCAAGGCCAGAACCCGATGGAAAGGAACAAAGTAACACTTCCGGATGCCATTTTGCCAAGCCAGCAGTGCACACAGAGGTACCGATAAGAAAAACAGCCAGTTGATGCTATAGACATGTCCGTTTTTTTTTTTTTCCTTCCTTACACCGATAAAATGAGTTTAATCTGTCACATTCACATTAAGTCCTATCTGCTGTGGCTGTCCTCTCATTTCAGCCAGTCTGATGAGATGCTTTGTTCTCGTGCTGAGTGCAGGATTAGAGACCGGCCTTTAGAGAGATTCCTTTTGTCTGACTTTTCACAGCTGCCCGTTCTAATATAGTTGCAATTAGACTCTGTGACTTTATTTCTTATGGGACTGAACTAGATGTGGCTGTGGACTGCAAGATATGGTCCTTTTCCATGGGTAGGTGAATTGAATGGCTGGACTCTGTGGGGATTAGTTGAAAAATGAAAAGGTGTAGATTGTTGTCTATAATTTTTTTTTAATGTACCACCAAAGTGAACCAGAGATTTTGATGAAACAGTATTAGTAGTAATATTATTACTATTTAAAGGGTTGTGGTTTTAAAGCAGCTTCACCTGTGCAGTATCAATGTCAGTGGTTAGATTAAAAAGAGAATTGTCCAAGGAAACATCCAAAGCAAGGCGATATTTGATTGGAATAATAAACATTCTCATTTTTGCTGTTTATTTTAAGCTTGGCAGCTTCAAGTTGGAACATTCTTGTTCTTGCTTGTTGTTAACGGCTCAGACTGACTTTAGAGAAGCAGCCCGTGTAACTGATAGCTTTGCTGTGTGACGCGACCGACTGACTGAGACACAGACAAGCTGACAACCACATGACACATTGCTACCTTGCTTTAACAGAACCCCCCACCAACATCCACCCCCCACCCCCCAAACCGGTGCTGTCACATTCTTCTCCATGTCGCTTTAACTGAGTCGGCTTTCTTCTTCGTGGCTTATGAGCCTCTCGTCATCTGTTTGAGCTTCGGTCTAACTCCAGCTCAAAAGTTGTTTGTATCAAAGTCAGTGACGTCGAACCGCACGCTGCTCTAATTTGGGAACAGCTTGTCCCACAGTTTAGAGTCTCTCTGTCCTCTTCATAACTCCTATCAGATTTCACATTTGAAGAGCTTTAATGCACGTGTGTTCCGAAGACTTTATTGCAGTTCATTCCTCCATTAAAGTGACGTTGTGTGACATGAAATTGCATCAAAACGACTGACAACAGCCCTAATGGGATGTTTTTGTTTTAAACTTTAAAGTAGGCAGGACTTTTTTGTGGTTTAAATTCCTTTATAAGCTACATTTGTCTTCTATGTAAAGACAAAACTGTAGTTACCTTTTTTTTATTACAGCCCTCCGACCAACAATGCTCAGCAACAGGTGGGGGAGGCGTAACAATGTCTTATCCTATTATCACTAAAGCCATAAAAAACTTTGGTCACTTTCTCTGGCATATGAATAAAATTACTTTAAACTCAAGGAAAGGTAAGATGGAAAATTTAAGCATAACCTTTAAAACCTTCTCCTACCTTCGACACAACAGGGCCATGCTTACTTCAGAGTATCCAGAAACCTTCTCAGTTTTGGATAATTTGGATAACAGGTGATGTGCTAAAACATGCCTGAAGGTCAAGAGACCCTGTTAAGGTTTTTTTTATAGCATTAAAGAATGGATCAGGGTCAAATGTTGATTTGTCTTTCAGATTCTCACTGTTGACGTTTGTCACTCTTTGTCAGTCTTAACCACAGGTTTAAGTTTGTTACCTGATGTATACTGAAGGCTCACAGGCAGTCAGCTCCACAAAAGCAATCAAAACAACTTCGGTAGAACCCGGCAACATGTCACCCGTCTGTCTGTGATTACGCAACGCCTTCGCCCAGCCATTACTGGCTGAAACTTTGCTGAAACGTGTAATTGGAGAACAGTAGCAGAGGTTACCAGAGGAAGCATGAATCAGCAGTAAAATAAAGAGTTGGAACTGCTACTTTGACCGTAACATAATATTTATCCTTCTTTTCAAAGCCACGGCAAAGAAAAATGACTTGCCACAGTATAAACACAAGAAAGACAAAAAAATTTCGGAATCAGCAAATTTCCCCGTGATCGGCTCTGGTCTGGGAGCAGCCTGTTGGATGCTAATAACTAAAATTTTTTTTTTTTCAGTTTATTGAAATGTAGATCTGTTTATAAATTAGAACTCCCACTACTTTTGTTGTGTAAATGCATTGTTGAGTTGATGAAAGTTAAAGGTTGAGGGAACTGGGCTTGTAAGTCCTTCATTTGCCGTTGATTTAAACTACTACCCTTAATAAAGAATCTATAGTTTTTCTTTATTGTGTTTTCTAGTTCTCAGACAAACAAGGAATCTGCAAGTCAAACTCCGTCTATGCATCTCTAATGTTTAGTAGAGAGGTGATGAAAAAAACTGCAATTAAGTACACATGTCCCTGCAGGCCTGTAATGCTAATACAAAGTCAACACAACGCCAACATGAGCCCGTTACCCCCTATGTTAAACAGTTGTTTGCCATTTACACCATTTTGTTCGGAATTTGTTTATATTTCGTTGCTGACGGCTATTATTTCTTTGTGAAAACGTCCCTTTATTTAGAGATACATTAGCATTCCAGGATGAAATCATAAATATGATGTAAATATGCAAAGCCCGGGGGTCTGAATGTGCTTTTTCTTTTCTTGCAGGATACAAGAAAACAGCTGGATCATATTCCTTCTTATCATGGCTGCTACCTTCTGGATCTACCGTCTTGTTAAAGTCTTCTGCAACGTTTTGAGCTACTGGGAGATCAGGCAGTTCTACATTAAAGCACTAAAGATTAAAATGGTACTTGCTCCACATGTTGCACTGGAATAAGACGTACTACAGCAAAAAAATCAACCAAAAAAATTGTTCCTCTTAAGGGTTTCTTTATTTATTTTTGCCTTCCTCTCCTCAGGATGAACTATGCAACTTTACGTGGCAGGAAGTGCAGGATCGGCTCATCAGCCTGCAGAGGGAGCAGCAGATGTGCATTCACAAGAAAGAGCTGACAGAACTTGACATCTATCACCGCATCCTGCGTTTTAAGAACTACATGGTGGCCATGATAAACAAATCGCTGCTGCCAGTGCATCTGCAGCTCCCCCTGCTGGGGAATGTGGTGTTCTTAACCCAAGGCCTCAAGTACAACTTTGAGCTCATCCTTTTCTGGGGGCCCGGCTCTCTGTTTCAGAACAAATGGAACCTGCATCCCAAGTACAAGCGCAGCGGAAATCGCCTTGAGCTGGCCCAGAAACTGAGCAGAGTGATCCTGCTGATAGGCTTGGCCAATCTGCTGCTGTGTCCTTTCATCTTGGTGTGGCAGGTGCTTTACGCCTTCTTCAGTTATACTGAGGTGATCCGCAGGGAGCCTGGGAGTCTGGGCGCGCGCCGCTGGTCCCTGTTCGGCCGTTTATACCTGCGCCACTTCAACGAGCTGAACCACGAGCTGCATGGACGATTGGGCCGTGGCTACAAGCCCACTTCGAAATACATGAACTCCTTCACATCACCGCTGCTGACTGTGCTCGCTAAGAACGTTGCTTTTTTCTCAGGGTCGGTGCTGGCTGTACTCATTGCACTGACTGTCTATGATGAGGATGTCCTTACGGTGCAGCACATTCTGACCGCTATCACTGTGCTGGGTATAGTTATCACTATTACCAGGTAAGTTGTCGCCATTAGTTTCTGTTTATGGGTGCAACAGCTGAACAAGAAGTACTTGCTGTTTATATCATATATTTTATTTTTTATATATATATATATATATATATATATATATATATATATATATATATATATATATATATATATATCTCAAGTACAATTGTACTTGAGGTACTATACAATGCTATATAATGTATCTTAGTTTTGATATAAAGATTGACTCATTTTTAAACTTTAGTTTTCTCAGTTCATTCATACTTTTTTTTATCCGTCTTTTGTATTGAAAAATGTGACGACCACAAACTTTAGCTTATTTTATTAGGATTTCATGTTATACAAACCGAAGATAAAGCATATTGTGAAGTGGAAAGAAACTGTTAAAAGTCTTGGAAGTGTGGCTTTCATTTGTATTCACTAGCTTTTACTTTCAATTTCAATTCAATTCATTGTTATTCAAATAGCGCTAATTCACAACGCATGTCATCTCAAGACACTTCACAAAGTCAAATTCCATCAAATCATACAAATTGGTCTGAAAGTTTCCTATCTAAGGAAACCCAGCAGATTGCGTTGAGTCTTGACAAGCAGCATTGACTTGGCAATCCCTCATACTGAGCAAGCATGAAGCGACAGTGGAGAGGAAAACTCTCCTTTAACTGGAAGTAAAACCTCAAGCAGAACCAGGCTCAGTGTGAACGGTCAAAAAGCACAGAAGCACACATTGATCCAGGAGTCCTTTCTATGTTAGAGGGTAATGGCAGGTGATCTTTAATACCCCTGAATAAAATCCAGTGCAACCAACTCCCTTTAGAAGTAAATCAAGTCCACATTTGTGTAATTCACTTCAAGTATACAGTAAATCCAGCTCAGAGGATTGTTAGAGAGAGGGATTCATTGTCATGATAATGTTGTGGTTAGGTCATTAAGCACACAACTGAGCTCTGTTGGGTGGCCTTAGTTAGCATTGCACCTTCAACACTCCACCCTCAAGGTGACAGATGGTGGTGGCAGTATCAGGCTGTTAGGATGCTGTTCTGGCTTTTGATACTAGAACTGAGACTCACCTTCCAGAACGACAGCAACCCTGAACATACAGCCAAAGCAACAAAGGGCGTCTTTATATTAAGTAGTAATAGTCTGTTAGAATTACCAAGTTATAGTCCAGAACTAAATCCAACTGGGAATTTGTGACTAGACTTGAAAATGACTGTTCCCTGACATGCTCTGGCAAGTCTGACAGAGCTTGCGCTAGTTTGCAAAAATGGGTCGTTTTTTTATCTTTTTAAAACCAATGCGCACCAGATTTTTAAATTTGTTAAAAAAAAAAAAAAAACAGAAGACCTTGTTTAATTTTTGTTCCACTTCACAATTTACTTCTGCTTTGTCTTGGTCTGTTACATAAAATCCCAATATGTGTCACGTTAATGTGTGGTTGTAGCGTGAACGTATGCATACCTTTTATAACGTGCTATTATTATTTTTTTTTTGTTTGTTTTTTCTTCAGATCAGTCATTTTAACATTTTAGTGCTTGTTTCGCGCTAGGTCTTTCATCCCGGACGAACACATGGTTTGGTGTCCGGAGCAGCTTCTGCAGTGCGTGCTGGCCCATATCCACTACATGCCGGATCACTGGAGGGGCAATGCAAACAAGAGCGAGACCCGTGACGAGGTGGCACAGCTGTTCCAATACAAAGCGGTGAGGAGAGCTGCCAATCAGCACATAGGAAATCATCCGCCACTCTTAAATTAAGATTTCTAATATAGTTCATTCATTCTAAATTGACATTATTGATGCACTTTTTTGGGTGGGCAATAATCTGTTTCTCTGTTTAACTTAGGTGTTCATTTTGGAGGAGCTGCTGAGCCCTATAGTTACTCCCTTCATTCTCATATTCCTCCTGAGAAACAAATCCCTAGAAATCATTGACTTCTTCAGGAACTTCACCGTGGAAGTGGTTGGAGTTGGAGATATCTGCTCCTTTGCTCAGATGGACATACGGCGGCATGGAAACCCGACAGTAAGGCCCATTAAGCTTGTCTGGCAGGATTGAGGCCAGTATATTTAGGAGAACTATAATAACGCATGTGCTTTATTTCTCCACGCGCCTGTTTTTGCAGTGGATGTCAGAGGGCCAGACTGAGGCATCTATATATCAACAGGCTGAGAATGGCAAGACAGAGTTGTCCCTCATGCATTTCACCATAAAGAACCCCCGTTGGCAGCCGCCTCAGGAGAGCTCATTGTTCATCAGCCACTTAAAGGAGAAGGTGCAGCATGATGCACAGGGTGGGCCTTCCACCCAGCTGCTGCTCTCAGAGGCCCCCCTGTGTACCTCGCTGCACTCCAATGAGTCTGGCACCGGGGTAGGAAGCCTGATGTTTATCTCAGCTGTGTAACTTCCATTAAAAAAAAAAGAGAATTTTTTGTCTTAAAATCTTTTCATGTCTGTGGCCGTTTCCAGCCTGAAAATCTTTTAGCCAGTGTCCTGGCCCACCCCATCCTCACTGCATCTGGACTACAAGGGCGGGACCATCGCTTCGTCCCGCCAAGCTCTGCTGCTTCTGCCGCTGCCAGCGTCCTGGCCTCTCTGTCCACCTCCCATCATGCACATCCAAGTCGAAGCCGCCCTCCCGGCCTTCTGCCCTCCTCCGTCTACCCTGAGACCACCTTGCACCGTAACGATCGCGCCGTCGTCAACAGGTACTTTAAGGGCTGAGATCTAATCTAGTTTCATAACTGGACCTGGTTGAACAGAAACTTAGACACAAATGCAAATGTAAAACACCAGCTCTGCTGTTTTTTTTTTTTTTTTTTTTTTTTTTTTTTTTACAGCATGTCTCACAGTGACTCTCGCATCCGGAGCAACGCGCTGCACTCAGAGTTTGCCTCAGCAGAGATGAGCCTCCATGCCATCTACATGCATGAGGTAAGTTCCTGACCACGAGTATTACTGTGTTGTAGGTTCGTACTTACACCTGAGGTGGGTTTAAAAGCTTTGGAAAGCGTTACCACATGTAGCACAGCTGCTTTGCTCCGCAGCAGTTATTAGATTTAAATATTGATCCATTGTTTATCACGGTGTTTAAAACTAATCTTATAACTTTGCGGTTTGTCTGTGCAGCTCCATCAGCAGAGCTCCCACCCTCAGAGGCTGTCTGGGCAGTGGCAGAGTTCGGTGCCAATGCGAGAGTTTCACACAAGCACAGGTAAGCAGATGTTTTTGATGGATGCCCTGAGAAATTAGGATTGTCTGATTTTCAGCTCGATGGACCCTGAGTGGTAGCCTCGTGAGACCATCCTGATCTCGCGAGCTTTCAAGGTTTCACTCGCAGATCAGTCTGGCTACTCTCCGTTAAAGAAAATTTGGAGCCGTTCACCAAACGAACGTCCAATCAGCGTTGGCTTTGAGGCGGGTTGAGGTGTGACGCAACGAGAAGCGCGACAGTTCAATCTAAATTAACATGGCGGCTTCAGCCGATGAAACTAGCGTTAGCGTGGCTATCGAACAAGTTTTATCGGAATTACAGAGTATTTCTTTGCTGAGCTAACGAGCCTTTACCTGCAGCAGCAAGAGTAGCTTGGCTTGTGGTTGTGTTTTCGTCGTCGCTCGTAACAGAGCGACGACAAAGCATGTTGACGAGTACGTCATATGCTTCGTTGATCTGATTGGTTTATTTGGCCCGTCTATCACCAACATAGGCCAATCAGCTAACCAGTATTTTCGCCCCTTCCCAAAATTACTTCAACGGAAGGTTTCCAGATGGATATGCGGAGCAAATCTATCTGGCGGCGTCAGGTTACCTGACTGGTGGCCAGGCGGTCAGAAACTTAAAAAAACAGATCTGTTTCTGATTAGTGAGCGCACTATACCCAAGTAATACCAGGTTGCGGTGATAATAACACCCTTCAGTGGGGAACCTGTTACAGAGGCAAGAAAAAACTCAGCATCAGCTTCATTAAGTATCAGAGGTGTGTTTACAAATGAAGTCATAGGAACCACAGAGATTTAAGAAGGTACCTAAAAGGAAAGTAGATTATTTATTTATTTTTTACAAGCAGTCTGTTCATTCAGACTGCGAGAGAGAAGAGATGACAATAAGGCTAAGTACATTACAGAAAAGTTACTTTTTTAAATCTATTCCAGCTTTCATTCTTTGTCACGGCACATGATGGATTTGGAAATGTTGGTAGCCCTTTTTAAAATCTCACAGTTTGTCTGAGAGATTATATTGTCTAGGGAACACGCACACAGACTTTATCAATATAAGATGCCTATGGCAGTTTAAAAATGTGCACACATTCATACTCAGACATGCAGATCAACAGGCAGCATTGGGAAGCTGGACTCAAACCTACAACAATTCAGCCCACTGAGTAACAGCAACCGTAAAAAGTCACTTTAATATGCCTAAATTCATTTAGCTCACTCACTAAGGGAACAGCATTCTCAGTTAAAGTCAATTATCATGTATAAACATGCAGTAGGGTGACATTATTCATGTGTCATTATCTGAAAATAATTAGCAGATGTTTTCATTGACAAAATACAACTTAAAAGCAGAAATTGCTGTAAAAGAAACAATTTTCTAACCTGATTTATTTTATGAGACAGTGCTATGTTGGCAGCTATTTACGCTTTGCTGTTTTAGTGTCCTGACTCCTAAGCATGTTTTGGCTTGGCAAAGTGCTTTTTGAAATTACTTCTGTTAAAAACAAAGGAAAGGCTAGTTGGGTATTTAAGAACTGTTGTAATTTTGAATTTGCTTTTATTAGGACTCTTTTTTTTTTGAAGATAATTTAAGTTAACAAATCAAAAATTTGAGGTGAAACAAATGGGAATACATATTTGCCCCGACTGTGTTTACCTACAAATTCTACAATAATCAGCTTAGCTTCTTTTTACCGCAGGTTCCAGTGCTCACGCTTCTCATAGTACAAACATTTCAATGCCAGCCCCCGTCCACCTTGGTGGCTGGAAAGAGGAGGAAGAAGAGGACGAAGAGGATCAGGAGATCAATAGTGGATCTACTCCAAAAAAGGCCTCGCCACACAGTTCATGAAGTGCCTTTGTCAGAAGGTATATAATCTGGTTTCAGCGAGATAATACACTGCTCGAAAAATTGAAGGAACACATTAGATCTCAATTGGAGAAAAAAAAAAAGTCATGCTGGATATTCACACTGATATGGAACGAGTAATGTGTTGGGAACAAAAAGATGGCATATCATTTGAGGCAAATTTAACTTTTTTTTTTATTTAATCAACCAACAGAGAGCTTAATCCAAAGGTATGGAGAAAGTGAAACTGTGAGAAGCTGATGCAGCAGCCTGGTTCAGTTGGCTGAAATGTCTTTGGAGCAACTAAGAATGCTGTTCAGTAGTTTGTATAGCTGCCAGGTGCTAAAATGTTGGGCTGGATGGTGTCCTGGGGTATCTCCTCCCAGATCCTGACCAGGGCATCACTGAGCTCCTGGAGAGTTCGAGGTGCAACCTGGAGGTGTCGAATGGACCTAAACATGAAGTCCCAGAGATGTTCTGTTGGATTTAGGTCAGGGGAGCATGGAGGCCAGTTAATGGTATTAATTCCTTCATCCTTAAGGAACTGCCTGGGCACTCCTGCCACAGGAGGCCGGACATTACGGTGCACCAGGAGGAACCCAGGACCTATCATACCAGCGAAGGGTCTAACAATGGATCTGAGGATTTTCATCCCAATACTAATGGCAGTCAGTGTTTATCCTGCACACGTCTGTGTGTCTCTCCCAGACCAACGCTAACCCACCGCCAAACCGATCATCCTGAACAGCGTTGCAGGCGGCGTAACGTCCACCGCAGCTTCTCCAGACCCGTTCACATTTGTCACATGGGGTCAGAGTGAACCTGCTCTCATCTGTGAAAAGAACAGGGCCTAAGTGCCAAACCTGCCAATTCCGGTGTTCTCCAGCAAATGCCAGTCGAGCTCCACGGTACCAGGCAGCGAGCACTGGATAACATCGAGCCCTCCGTCCACCCTCATGAATTCTGTTTCTAATTGTTTAGTCAAAGTCATTCATGCCAGCGGCCCACTGGAGGTCCATTTGTAGGGAATCTGACCGTACTCATCATGTTCCTTTTTGCCCAAGGGAGCAGATACCGGTTCTGCTGATGGGTTTAGGACCTCTGGCCATCTCTCCTATAGTCTCCTGACATTTCCTCCATGTTCTTGAGACTGTGCTGGGAGACACAGCAAACCTTCTGGCAATGGCACGTAACAATGTACCATTCTGGTGGAGTTGGACTGCCTGTACAACCTCTGAAGGGTGCAGGTATCGCCCCATGCTGCCAGTAGTGACCCTCACCCCGGTCAAATGCAAAACCAATGAAATGCAGTCGGAAAAAAAAAAATAAGGAGGGGAAAATGTCTGTAGCCTCCACCAGACCCGTTCCTGTTTTTGGGGTCGTCTCATTGTTGCCCCCTTAGTGCACCTGTTGTTCATTTCATTAACACCCAAACAGCCGAAGCTGATCAACAACCTCCTCCACTGAACTGACCAGATCAATAATTCACTAGTTCAACTGGCTCGATCTTATGCTCTGATTTAAAAAGTGTACCTTTCATTTTTTGAGCAGTGTACAGTCTGTGGGGGTGTGACCCGCATGACTACGTTGCTCTAATAATTTCTCCCCTGTTTTTTTTTTTATAGTGTTTACATTTTTCTTTCTTCGCTGAACATTGTGGCCTTATATGATCTTCATGGAGAGTTTAGTGCGGACCTTTAAAAGATTATTCAGCGTGTACTGTGGGCAGGGTCCGCCGATGAACAACCACTGTTTTTGCACCTCTGCACCTCATCATGTCATATCAGGGAGTCTGTGGCATCAGGGATTCCATACGTCTTCCATCCTTCTTATCATGGTTTCATCGTCGAATTGTGCAAAGCTCGTTGGAAAGTGTATAGTTTGCGTGACAGTGGGTGTAAGCAATTTTATGACGTTACAACAACAACAACAAAAAAAAGCTTATCCCAACTTCTGCTTTTATTCTGCGTGCACATTTTCTCAAATACGCGTGGATCACTCAGATTTTCAGATGACCATCCATCTTACAACTTGACCGGCAGAAAAGTAAAACAGCGTAAAATGCTTGCTTTGACCCCTTGTGGCATAAATTCATCTTATTTGTACTTTAAAGTTTTTTTTGTTTTTTGTTTTTTAAATACCAGATCTAATCATTAGAAAAACTAACAAGTTTTTCTTTGATGAAAGCTGACTATAATACCCTTTAATCATAGAATATAAGACATTTTAAGACTTCATCTACACACCCTGCTGTCCATATTTATGGGGCCTAAATACACATTTTTCTCAGTATTACTAGTTCAGGTGTTCTTAGAAGACTTGTGTTTTTTCTAACGTAAGAAGCATAGAGTATTCTCACCATTCCCAAATCCCAATGCAGACTGAATCCTGTTAGGTCCATTTAGGCTGAAGAGTAGTCAGCTTTTTGGCTTATTTATTTGTTAAAACAAGTATTTTAATACCAGTTCTCTGTATTACCTCAGTGGCAGTTAAGCTGAATCTATGCCGCCGTCAATAATACCTCTGCAGTGTAAACAGTTTTGCAGTGCACAAATACATCTTTTAACTGCAGTTAGGTTTTAATTATACATATTTAAAGTGTAAGAATTTAATTTTCCTTTAATATTTACAAAGCAGATAAGATGAGCTGTAATTGTCTTTGTTACAATTGGGCCGTTTTGCTTTTGTAAATCTTTGTTGGGTAAACATTTTTAAACCCATATTAGCCTTTCCAAAATTGATGCATAATTCTGGAAAGTCAACAGAGGGGCTGATTTTATTAAACTTTACTTTTTTTTTTTCTTAAAATTCAAATTTTTCAGTTCCTCACACTTTTGTTGTCAAGTCCGAGTAAAAAAAAAAGTCTCTTCTGGCGACGTCCGTTATTAGCTTTAAAAATATTTATTACTTTTTTTGTTTCCCCAAATATCTAATGAAGCATACATGCATTATTTATTTAAAAAAATATATTTTAGACATAATTTTAACAATATAAAAAAACCTCCATCCCCACAAGGCAACAGATCATGCGTTCGGATTTTATCAGTCCCATAAAACGACACGCCCACCTGCATGACGTGAAAGGCAATGATGATTTTTGTATAAAACCTCAGCATGCGATATATCGTCAGTCCGCCAGAACAAGGAGAATGCCACGCCTCAGTCAGATGAGCTCACTCGTAATATGCACCTGCATGTGTTTTGCATTCGAAGTGAAGTTGCCGAGTCGTGTTTTTCCACACGTTGTAATTTTTATGTCGAGGACACACTGGAGCCGAGCTGCGTGAGAGTTGTTACAGTCCCCATTTATCGTTAGCCATTTCTATCAGAAGCAGTGCCTTAGTGTTACGGATTAGTATTTGCTCTTTTAGAAAGCCATCCCATCGAAACCGCGAAATCTACTTTTTATAGACTTAGCAGCACATACGGTGTACAGTACGTAAAGCAGCTCATATGTGGACGTAGCATCGGGTAAGTTGTGGATGTTGCTCGTACAATAAGCCCTTGTGTCGGTCAGTCTTTTCTACCTGGCAGCACGCTGCTTTTTGTCGTGGTGTTTGGGTTTAGATAACCTACAGAGGAATTTGTCTTTTGTTTGACCTTTTTTTTCTTTTTTCTAATGGGCAAACCTCATACCATCCCTTCTTATCCACTACACACCAGTCCAAGTATTGCAGAGACTGGAACAAGGTGCTAAGTTGTCATCCAGAGATGGTGAATATTATGTTTTCAATTTTTATCTTTTTTTTTTGTCTCTTACAAAGTTTGGCTTTGTTCTGTAAATTAGGCGTCATCTGACAAAGGAAACATGCCAAAAGAACTTGTTTTCTGCACAGCTTTACTATACATGTTGTTCCCCCCGCGTGTGAGTAGAGACTAATAAATCCTATTTTGAGTGTATTTAATCATTTGATCTGTGTGTGATGTTGAAATGTGTTCTTGAAATAAACAAAAGCTCTGAATTCTCTCTTTGTGGATTTTTGTTCATCGGTGGTTACTAAATTGAGCCTCAGGAAAGATTTTCTAGGGTAAAATTTGGCATTTCTCCCAAACTTTTGTTTGAAGGTGTCTTACATAAAATGTTTAAAATTCAGGTCACTTAAACCAACGTGTTATCTGGGAAGGGAAATTAGTTGTGGTCATTTTCATTAATCAAGTCACTTTACTGAGTCATAGTTGGAAATGGCTATGGGTAGGAAATACAGCAGATCTCAAGCCTATATAATAAATATAGGTTACTATAAATAATATACAGTATTTAATACAGATAAGGAAAAGTCACCTTTGCAAGAGATGCAGGTCCACAGCATCATAGGTCCTTCACCCTACTTAACAGTGAACATAAGTGGCTTTTTCACATAATTGCTTCACATCATCTTGTTACTGAAACTTGCTTTATAAATAAACTTGCCTTGGTTTACCAAAACCACCTAAAAATCAGCTCGGTTTTAGTCTCATCTGACCAGAGCACACAGTTCCTGTAGTGTTTCACAAACTCCACATGTTGTGAAATATAGAAGGGGCTTCATTTTCCAACATCAGTCCCAAACAGTCGGTATAAAGATGGGATCTAAAGGCTCTTATGGCGACTAGTTGACCCCGAAATGCCACTGTTTGCTGATGTTCTCTGACTGTGTGATGACAAATGATGGTTGCTCCTTATCCAGCCTAGTAAAAGAAAGGCTTCTCTGTCATCTTCATAATCCAGGAAAACAGAAAGTCACTGGAAATCTCTATAAACCTCGATTAACTTAGTAAAGTATAGTAAATATAAAAAAAAAAAAAAAGTATTATTATGGGTACTTAAAGTTGTGCCACTGGTTATTTTATAAACACAGTTTTTTTTCCTTACAGGATATTTTCTGTCTTGGAAAAAATGTCTTCCAATTCGAGGTGTGATTTTTCTGAAAATTTCAGAGTAAAATTAGGCAGCTGCAGTTACTTTTTATGCCACGTTTCTTGGTATGCATGATAAATCTAAATGCCGTTCAGCAGAAGAATCAGAATCAGAAATAACTAATAATCCCAGAGGGAAATTACTGTTTCAGAACAACCGGCATCACATAAATCACAAACATTTCAGAGCAGGAGGGGGGGGCGAGGCGATTTACTAAGGCCATGCTGCCAAGGACACTACTGTGCCCACAGGGCGCTGCCATTGAATCTGTGGAAAGATAGAATGCCACAATAGGGGAGAAGAGGGGAAAAAAAAGCCAAATAAAACACACCCTATCCTCTCACGGTAGCAATGGTGTGCAATGGGTACAGTGAAGAAACCACATGAGTATTTTATGTCTAATCTAAAGTATATTTCATCTTCTCCTGCTGGCCAGTTACATTTTATTTGCATAAAATTGACAGAGCCCTAAAAACAGCTCATACTGAAAGGAGCTCAAAATAGGTGGAACTGAGGAGATGAAATCTCCTTATCTGAGAATGATTTTGTGCAAAACAATGTAATGTGTATGTTTTGAGTAGCCCATAGACCTATCCTAAATATTTAAAAGGAAGCATAGTAGGTCATAGGTGATTTGCAACTTCCGGCTTTTTTATGATACGTTTTGAAATGCACATTACATTACAAATCTTGTGGGGATTTTCTTGTTGGACATTTAGGAGAAGTTGTTTTATTGCTTTCTTGTTTACGTTCCTTCTTTGATACCTGTCTGTGCTGCGGTACATTTTTATTCCTTCTGGAGGACATGTGCGCCATCTGCTGCTGTTGCAATGCCATTGGCTTCGACTTTCACCTGGCATGCAAATGTTCTGGAGGTAACATGAATGTTTGGATCAGTGAACACGATACATGCATGACCTTAGTCTTTGAAATGACTGGGAGGTCGGCTGGAGGGCTACGTATTTCACACGGGAAGGCGTACGTTGTGTCTAATTATTGCCCCCCCCCCCCCAAACTCGTCACAAAGAAATGCTTTAACACAGAAATAGGCACTGTGTGGCCGTTTCTTTTCACGTTGTGTTGAAGAGCGAGATTTAAACATCTGTCAAAGGCTCTGAAAATCTACCATTATATTATACGGACCTACTGGAATTTTTGTGTTAAAAAAATGGTCACGAAATTATGATATAATTCAGGTTCTCATATATCATTTTCTATTTCATCCCTTTACTTGATGACACATGGATACCCCCAAAAGCTTTCAATAGCCATAGAGTCATCGATCAGTTCTGGCAGCTCGTCTATGTTCTTTCTGTGGAATGGAAACCAAAGACAGTGGCCAGAACAGGATGAGGCAGAGACAAGCAGCAACAGTGGATTAGTGTCTGCTAGAGTTTCGAAAGGGGGTAAATGAGGGTCCAGGCGGCCTGCTGCTGTCAGTCACTGGTACTGGGGGGGGAAAGCCCACACGGGAGGACTAAGAAAATACCACAGAAGCAGAGGAATAGGGTCTACCAGTGGAAGAATAGCAATAAATCAATCATACACAGATTAATTGAAATGAATCCTCCAAGCAACAGAGATTTCCATGTGTGTTTTGTAAGGTTTATAAAACACCTTAGCTACCTTGAGTTCCTGTTATGCTTTCTTAGTGGTTCCATCATTTTAAAGATGCAACAGACTGCAAAAAAAAATGTAACGTTTCATAACATTATATTCAGGCCCTTGCTCAGTATGAGGTCAGACTTTAATCAGAGCTCTGATGTTTAGGCTGCAGCTGTCACAACAGGAACTGTGGGAAAACAGCATGCCACAGCTCCCCTGCAACAGCCTAATTATAAATCAGTACAATTTCTGTAACTGAGAATCAGACTGTAAAAACGGGGGTTAAACAATAAGAAAAGAGCAGTTTGGTCACAATGAGAAGAATCACTGTCCTAGCTGTCAAGCACAGTGGTGGTCGCAGACACCAGATATGATGCCTTGTACAATGCATTAGCATTGTACAAGGTGAGTGAAATGATGACGATTGATGACTTCCTAAAGTTTTCAATGTACCTCAGATCAACAGCTGCTATGTGAGGCAGTCACGCAATCAAATGAGATTGCATTTGAGTTTTAAGTTACCCTATTTATTTATTTTTGTGCATTTATGTCTTTGTTTGTCTGTATTTGTTGCTTTAAACAAGTAAAAAAAAAAAAAAGCTAATACCACCTTCCTTGCCTGATGGCAACTAGTTTAACTACTAGTTGGATTCCAAAACGTATTAATTTAGCCGTGACCCTTTTCCAGACTTTTATATGACTCGTATTGTAAGAGTTATCATACTTTTAATACTATCTGCTTTACATTCACTGGACCAAAACACTGATAAACACATTGTTTTGAGGATCTGAAGCTTTAATTCATGGTCAGTAGTGATTTAACTACAAGACCGTGATCATTTTTGCCTGAGAGGTTATGAACTAGGCTGAAAGGTCTAACCCATGCTGGATAAATTGGTCCTACATGTTTTGACCATTTTGAACTGATGTAAAGCCAGCTGAGAGCTACACAGGATGCCCAAAATGGGTTGCTAAATTGGATTGTATTTAGTCAGGCAAAGTAAGTCTGACACAAAAGGCTCAATTTTAGCCCATGCCCACTTAGTACCCATCTACTCTGAGCAAGACCCATATGGGGCTCCGTGTCCACGTACAAATTGACTTGGTAATTCAGTGCTTCCCGGTATGGGAAAAGTCTCGACACAAAAATATGACTGAATAGATTCAGTCATGATTGTCTTTTCATCAGATATACTTTTTTAAAATTAATATTTACTTAATATTGTTTGATCTCTGGTATAAAAAAAAAACCTAAACCTACATATGAAATATTAAATGTTACTAATTGAAAAGATTGTATACTATTATAGCAGTAATAGTTATTATGGAAATACAGTAAGTTTAATACAATAATAAAATTGGCCAGACAATTGGCTCAAGGTTCCAAAACGGAATTATCTGTTTATTTGATTAAACATTTTTTAAATAGATGGTTTTACAAACTTTCAAAAGGAAAAGTATAAGCCCCTCTGCAGAGTTTTAGTCCTTTCTCCCTGTATTCAACGTGCTGTAAACGATGATGTCACAAACAGAAATCTAACCCTTGACCCCGAGCATGTCAGGCATGACAGCAGCAGCTTGAAGCGCATGTGCCACACCTCCTTTTTTGTGTTTGGAGTACTTTAGAGACAGAGTTACACCAACTCATCCAGCCCATAGTTACTTTTACATATTGGGTCAATTTTTTTTTACATGGCTGAACATATTTATAGAAATGAGTCCATGTTTAATAGGAGCTTCTTAAATAAGAAAAAATGCTAATATTGCTTGCTGAAAAACTATTATTTGTGGAAAAGAAATACCGATGATTCTTTAAGTTGATGTGTACCTGACCATCAATCTGCTGTAGTTTGTAATATAGTTTGTATTGTTACAACATAAACTTGTGTGGGTGGGGCACTAAAACTGGCCCCAGTCCGGGGGCCCACATCCTTCTAAATATGGCCGTAATCATAGCTAAGATTGCTCTCTGAAGGGAAAAAAGGATCATTCTTCCTGGTCATATTTAATCAACATTTGATTTAACTGGCAGTAGCTCGCAGCAGTGACCAGCCCAGTGGAGGCCGGTGTCCCAGTCCCCTTTAGCCGGCCCGTCCAACACAGGCTGTCTCCTATCTCCACTGCAAATGACAGGATCTATTTTGGAAAAGAGGCTGCTCCAAACACGGCACGTCAGCTATTTGGCATCATGAGCCTCTGGAGAAGAAAAGAAAAAGGAGTCTAGTCAACCGCCCACCACAGGAGACTGGGGGACTTCCATCTTTCTGGATTTACTATCATTTCAGGGATATTTGTGCAGAAAGAAGACAAGAAATTTTTTTGTGGGGGATTACTAAACGCTCTCACTGGATTGGGTCCTTAATCTGGAGATTTTATTAAAAGACAACGGTCAGATGACTCAGCTGCTGACTTACCTGAGAGGTTGAAGACTCAAAGGTGAGTACGTTTTCAAGTGATCTGAAATAGATTGTACCAGTTTGCATGATTAGAATGTATGGATCTACAGGTAATTAATTGTACTTTTACTCCTGGACTGAACAACTAATGTTAACTGTGACCTCAACATCCAGCTTCAGCTCTGTTTATGTCATTTCATTTTACTTGAGCACCTTTTTTGCTCAGTTTTTAGAAGTTCTATTGACCTCCTATTGTTTATTTAAGTCTATTGTGACTTTTTCCCCATATTATTTCACCTTTATTTATACGGGTTGAGATCCCAAATCTCCTTTGCAAGAAAGACCTATTTGAGCTTCTCTGGCAGATGAATAAATGGGCAGTGCTACAAATAAAGCATGTTTCCGAAGCAGCAGCTTTATCAAACAGCCCTTCGTTTCTACAAATGGCAATGTACAGAGACGGGCTCTGACAGCTGAGGTTATTTTTGGGACAGGCAGTCCAGGCGACAGAGGTGACAAAGCTGGCAAATGGCAGTCATTGAAAGGCACCTATCTTCTGCAGATGACCTTGTTACATGGGAATTCAGTTGTTGTTGTGGTATTAAGCTATTGAACAGCCTGTGTGGCTTGATGTGATTGGCTCGATCGATGCAGAGGCAGAACAGGAGACCGCATAATGTTACAGGAGATGCCAGCTATAAATATGCCAATCTTAATTATGGTTCTATGCCTTTTTTTTTTCATTGCACGAAATATCTGCAGAGTACACCTAGAAAACTGTAAAATGCATTGTGTTTCCATTGGCTTTGGTTAAATTAATTAAGCCATTGACTTGAATATTCAGATCTTTTAAAAAGTATTTCATGGCGAGGTAATTTTTTAAATTACAACTATTTGCAATAATGTAACCTTTTTTATTCAGTGGTAGAACGTGAAACATATCTTTATGACAGCGTTACCATCAGACATGTCTGCTCATTGAGCTGCAAGTATTTCGTATTTGCTTTGAAATAATAGTGAACTCATGACAGAGGGACGTCTCTTACTATTTGAGCAAACATTTTGATATTTTAAAATATATGAAAAGATTGAATTATAATATCTGAATGTTGTTTCCCTTGCACAAAAACCTCTTTTGACTTGGGATTTTACTCAACATTAAGACATAATCCTTCTAAGTATTCATAATAAGATATCATATTTCTTTAGCTTTAAAGTTGTTTAATGCAATTAGAATTTTAGACACTTTACTCCATTTCAAGGTTGTCCATAAAAGTGAAGGCAGAATCTGGCTAAATTCCATTAAAGCTTTTAAATACCACATGTATTCACGTACTTTTAAGTAGCTCCATAGTCTTGCTTTTTGTGTTGTATTTTTACAGTTGCACTGCTCTAAATTTAGTGACCTATGTCTTATCTCTGGTTTTTGTAAAGCGCTCACCCGCTAATACCAATGTTAGCAGATTCTGATTTATCTTTCTAACTATAATATAATAGGCTGTAAGAAAAGCATTCACTTTAATTTTTTAAACAGCAGTCTTTGCTCTTTATCTGTTTAAGGAGCATAGTTGTCAGATTGTGTGTTAGAGAACAACTGCTGTAAAATCAGAGTGTACTATTATTTAAAAGCAAACACAAAATACTTGCAAAGTTCAGCATCCCGTAGTCAAGATGAGTGGAATTATCACACCATTACTTTAGGAGCAGTCTTGCATTGTAACCCCTACAGAAGATGGATCTTTTTCTTAATTTCTGAGATTTCCAAAAGGGTGCCAACATTTTAAAATACATCTTGTTTCATGACAGACAGAGCTTGAAACACCAAAGGATGAAACAGAGTAGCTTTGCTGTCAAAGATTCAGCCTTCCTGTTAAACAGTCTAGCTGGCTCTCCCTGAGTCTGAATGAATGGCAGACACGTCTCAAAGTAAAAAATAGTTTACTTTTAAATAGCTACTGACTTCTATGTGCTGCCTCTGACTTGATTTTGAACACCCCACAGACGCTTAAAATAACTTTAATAACTTTAAGTGTACTTCCCTGAGTAACATCGTCCACATCGAAGAGCGTTTAGCACACATTACTTTGAAAAACAGTTTTCAAAGTGCAGTTTTCAGATGGTTTCAGTCAAAGGTCAATTTCTTGATGCATCTCATACATGGCTCATATTTTACCATTAGGTTTACCGTCTGCTCTTCTGTCAGACATCTATGAAGACAGAGTGAGTAAATCCCACTCTCAAAGTATTATTTTGTGTTGGGATGTTTCACCAAGTTTGAGATCGAAGGCGCGACTTAAAAAAAACCACAACCCGCCTGGGAATGTGGATTCTGAACAGATTTTATTTTGAATCAAAGAAGCTGCTGCTATGTGTGTTTTTCCCCGTTGGGACACTTCAGGCTTAGTTTAATAAACATGTATTCATGTTGTACATTACAGACAAGTTTCTTTATTTCCAAGCCAACGCTGCTGAAGACCCAGCACAGTAAAGATGTAAAATATATAAGCTCCAGTTAAAAAATGTATTATTGGATAAATATTTAGTGTTTAGACATTTTTGTGTGATACTGCACTTTACTCTGTCAGACCCTGATAATCAGTGATCACACCTGAATGCAGTTGTCTATAGACTGTTCACTCATGTTGTTGTTTTTGTGGTATTAGTTTTAATATTATTACTTTTGCCTTATTCATCACAGGAGTAAAAAATGGATCAAAACTTGTTTGGAGGAGTCCCCAGGTTTCTCACACGGCCGAAGGCTTTCACAGTGGGCGTGGGCAAGGATGCTACGCTCAGCTGCACTGTTGTTGGCAACCCGACTCCAAAGATCACCTGGGAAAAAGACAAGCTCAAGCTTTCATCCGGGGGCCGCTTTAAGACCGTGGAGGATGGAGACATCTACCGCCTGACCATCTACGACCTCACGCTGGAGGACAGCGGTCAGTACATGTGCCGAGCCAAAAACAACGTCGGGGAAGCCTACGCTGCTGTAACCCTGAAGGTGGCCCTCCCGACGGAGATGTCTCAAAGGGCCCCAGTTTTCATGGTGAAGCCCGCTTCCACGCGTGTGGCTCTAGGAGGAGATGCTGTTTTCCACTGCCGGGTTGTGGCTCACCCTGAGGCCAACTTTGAGTGGGAGAAGGACGGGCGCTACCTGGGTGAGACGAACCGCATTAAAATTACGTCCGACAGCGACAGCAGCACCTTGAAGATCCAAGGTGTGCGCAACCTGGACAGCGGCACTTACATCTGCAGGGCCCAGAACACCGTAGGCCGCTCCCAAGCCGCTGCAGCTCTGGTGGTGGATGCTCAGGATGCTCGCCACATGTCAGCGGACAAGAGCACCTCCCTCCTCTCCCACATGCAAAAGCGCAAAGAGGAAATGAAGAAGGACATCTCCATCTATCGCACGGAGGAAAGCAACTCCTTCTCCACGTCCAACATGACCGATGCCCTGGGTTCTCTGAACCTGGAGCATGAGCTGAGGGCGTCTGCGCTGGCAAGTCTCCCTAAAGGTGTGTTCACCCGCACCTGCACAGTGACTGAGGGCAAACATGCCAAACTCAGCTGCTTCGTGACGGGTCACCCCAAACCGCACATTATCTGGAGGAAGGATGGGACGAACATCAGCGAGGGCCGCAGGCACGTCATTTATGAGGACCAGGCTGAGAACTTCATCCTCAAGATCCTGTACTGCAAGCAGAATGATAATGGTCTCTATACGTGCAACGCAACCAACATGGCCGGGCAAACCTACAGTGCTGTGCTGGTTACAGTCAAAGGTAAGGTTTGAAAATGCTCATTCTTTGAGGAAAAAAAACGTTCTAAAAATCTATCTTTTGGGGCCGTCCTTCTGAGTGCACATTGTGTGAATCCTGGAATGCAGTGGTGTCCACATTTTTTGTTACTCACTGGGCCGAAATTTTTAATGTTTTTAAAAATGAAGATAGAATAAGAATAGGCATTCCTTTATTGTACCACAATGGGGAAATTTGGGTGTGACAGTGGAAAAACACACGGTCAGTTACACACCATTATTAGCAATGAGAAAAAAAGAGAAGAAGAAAAAGAGCAAAGCGGTCTAGTAGTCTAAAGTTAGCTCTGAAGAAACACCAAGAGTAGAAGATAAGAGTAAATACCAGAATAAGTATTCAACAAAGAAAAAACAATTTGACAGTGGGGAAAAAGCTACAGCCTATTTATGTAACACACAATAATAGAAAATGCTATATTTACAGTACGATAATACAATTTGCATAACAGTGCAGCAGCCTCCTTAGCTAAGGCATGTGTAAGTTTCCTTAGCATCTAGGAACAGTTTAAACAATTAATGGTTGGATCAGAACCTGTACAACGATTAGTTACGTTTGTTGGAAGCAGCCAAGATTATAAAGTCCAACAGCAGTTGTTAGGAACGACCTGCAGAAATGCTCCTTAGAGCCTCTGGGTCTGTCACTAAAAGAGCTTAAACTATTTTTTTTCATTTGTACCTACTTAACAAAAAAACGAAACACAGTATTTTAATGGAACAGAAAAAAAGCAGCCAGATTTTTCTAAAGAAAAAAATGGAGATGCACAATGTTCTGATGTTCAATTGTTTTCTATTATCCTGGTCTAGAAATTGTTATATTCTATTTTTTAGATTTCCAGTGGAATCATACTGGACATGATACAATATTTTTCAAATATTGTATCATGTCTTTTCATAGGGCAACATTGAAGATACAATACTTTGGTTCAGTGCAAAGTAGTCAGTGTACAGCTTATATACCAGTGTAAGTGTACTGTCTCCTCAAAATACCTCAACACACAGCTATTAATGTCTTAACTGGGGACACTGGTCAGTGAAAATATCCAAATAGGCCCAAAGTGTCAATATTTTGTGTGACCCCTCTTATTTTACTCTGTTGTGCATGGAGTTCACTAGAGCTTCACAAGTTTCCACTACAGTCCTCTTCTACTCTTCCATGACAACGTCACAGAGCTGGTGGATGTTAGACACCTCGTGGTCCTTCCGTTTGAGGATGTCCTATAGATGCTCAATAGCGTTTAGGTCTGGAGACATGCTTGGTCAGTCCAGCAGTTTTATCCTCAGTTTCTGCTGCAAGGCAGTGATGGTCTTGGAGTTGTGCACGGGGTTACTGCCATGCTGGAGTACCTCCCTGCACCCCAGTTTGCAAGGAGGGCATCATTATACATCTTCACGTCATCTTTAAACTGTTCCCAAATGCTAAGGTAACTTGCACACACCTTAGCTAGGATGCTGCTGCAATACCATACATGTGGCATACTGTATTAAGCTTTGTACGTTATGGAAATTGTACGTTATGGAAATGTTGCATATTCTATTATCATGTGTTAAGTATATACAGTAGGCTAGAGTGTATTTTTCCACTATCAATATTTTTTTTTCCTTTGGTCAATATTTACTCAGGTATTTACTCTTATCTACTACTCTTGGTGTTCTTAGAAATAACTTAGGATTTGACCGGTTTGCTTTTTTTCTTCTACTCTTGCTTTTTCTCTCTTTACTAAAAATTGTGTATAATTGTCCATGTGTTTGCCACTGTCACACCCAAATTTCCCTAAAGGACATCAATTCTTATTCTTATGTACTTCAGTTTGTCACAGTAAATTTTTTGGCATTTGCCAGCAGCACTCATGCAGCCCCAAATCATTGCACTCCCACCACACTTGTCTTTACACTCCTCGCCTCGTTGCTGCCACACATGCTTGATACAATCTGAACCAAAAAAGTTAATCTTGGTCTGATCAGACCGCATTACCTTGTTTTAGGTTCTCCATGTCCTCAGTCAGCTTGTCTTCAGCAAACAGTTTCCAGGCTTTCTTGTACGTCATCCAGAAGAAGCTTCCTTCTGGCATGACATTCATGAAGCGGTAATCCATGAAGACCAACTTGATGCAGTTTGTGACGCAAGGGCTGGGCACTAATAGGTGAACCCCCCCTTTCAACATCTGCAGCAATGTTAACAGCACCATACGTCTAACTTTACAAGACCACCTTTGGATCTGCAGCATTTTCACTCATCTTTGGTTGGCCATCCCAAGGCCCGTTCTGAGTAGAACCTGTCCTGTTTTACCTGAGACTTTGTGACACTAACAAGTCACATGACTTTGAGGAGGGAAATAGCTAATTAGACACAAATTGGACTGTTTTTTTTTTAACTTAGGACATATACTCTCTCTCTTTTATTCTGTTTTTACGGCACTAGTGGCTTGTTTTTCATACAGTGGGCTGATAGGAAAGGGGTTTTGAGAGAGGGGGAAGACATGTGGCAAAGGGCCTCAGGCTGGAATCAAACCCGGGTCAGCCACGTCAAGGACTAAGGAATCCGCATTCGGGTCGTGCCCACTACCCTCGCACCATTGGAGCACGCTCATGTACTCTCTTTTGTTGCCAGCAGTTTAGACATTAATGTTACTTTGAGGGGACAGCAAATTTACACTGTTACGCTGTCCTCTGACTACGTTACATTGTTGTTACTTTACATTATTAACTATGACATACACACCAAAAGCAAAAAAAAAAAAGATCAATACTTTCTGTTTTACATTTTGAATTTTAGGAAGGTTTAAGTGTGCCTGCATCTTTTTTGAAAGGTGTTGGATGAATGAAGAATTCACCCTTAAATGTGTTAAAAGTTTATCTGCAGCAAAATTTGTGCCATCCTTGAATTATGGTCATGGACCACACAAAATCATTCCAAGGGCTGCAAATGTTCCCTGGGTCGCACTTTGATCCCCCCTTCTCTATGTTAGCAGCATCTTAAAATGATGCTGCTGTATTTTGGTCTTCAAATCTTTCATAACAAGTACCACTATGATACTAAGCCTTCCAAGTACCACCATCTTTACAGGCTTTTTAGGACTTTTACTTATCTAGTTTGTTGGACAAGGTTATAAAAATATTTGCTTAATTAGTATTGCTTAATTGGTTTAAGGGTGTGGTTGTTGTAAATTTTAATTAAAAGTTTAAATTCCAAAGTTTGTAGTTAGTAAACATAAAGGAACAATACCCAGAAGTCAAAAGCTTTAGTGGGAAACTTACTGAGCCTGGCTCATGCATGTATCTGTTGTCTACACCGGCTCATTTTTGTTGGATTTGCCTCAAATTTTCGGCAGTTATTTGGCAAGAGGCAGAATACACCTTTGATGGTTTGCCAGTCCATCACGGATCAACACATAGACTCAAAGGACAAGCAGTTATGCATATACACGCATACTGTGCCTTGCAAGGGTATTCAACCGCCTTGGCATTTTTCACAACCTGGAATTAAAATGGATAATATGAGAGTTTGGACCAACAGCTGAAACAGAAGCTCACTGGATACATAAGCACTACAAGTGTGCAGCCACTAAGAGGAAACTAGCAAGGAACGAGCATGCAAATTGGCGTTAGGGACTCTGAGAACGGCGCTGTCAATTAAATTTTCCTGCTATTGTGGGTCTGAATAGATTCAAAGTCTGTTGGCCCCTTGTGGCCTGAGGTTCCCAAGCAATTGCCTAGTCAGCCTAATGGCACCCAGCCAAAAAATGGAAAAAACGAACAGCAGCGCACCTGTCCAGTTATGTCTGAGAGGAGAAGGAAAGTTGAAAGGTCAATTGGTCCCTGGATCACAGCACAAATACAGAGTTTTTGATCTGTTTTTGATCTGCTGCAAAATGCACTGTGCATTTTGCAGCAGATCAATGTGCCTTTGTCTCTACACATCTTGGTGCTTTTACACACCAGCCTGAAAAGTGAGCCCTCCCTGCAGCACTAAAGGAGGATGGAGATGGCATCACACAAGCAAACTTAGATGACCATTAGGCTACTAAGATGATCATGCAATACAGAAAATACTTTCTCGTCTCTTTTCTAAATGTTCTTTGTAAATTTATCCACCTTTTATTCATGATTATGCAAAATTTTTCTATTATTTATTTATCCTTTGTAAAATTACATTAGGTAGAGCAGTTCATTCAACCTGTTATGCCATTGAAACTAATTAATCCCCCCTATGGGAATGATAAAAGTCATCTTATCTATATTATAATTGTATGATTGTTGAAGAAGTTATGTGCTTTTTGCCTCCTCTGTCTACGCTGCGGATCAGCCGAACAGCTCTCTCCATTTGCACCATTTTCTGTACTTAAGACACCCTGAAGTTTGCGACATACTCCATAGAGAACAAATGTTTTTTTTTTCCTCATAGTCGGGGTGGGAAGACCATGGAGAAGGGGGTTTAGACTCCTAAGATTGTTTGACTTTAGGAGCTCTCTTAAGGCCTAAGATGCTTCGTGAATAACTTTTATCTTACCGAGGTAAAATTCTGAGGAAAAATTGCGGAATTCAGAGAATTCTAACAATTTCCCTAAAATGCCGTAACTAAGAACTACCTTTGGTCTTTGGGAATCTTTGTGAATTCGGGAACAGATCACAATTTAAAACCAAGATCTTTGTGCCTCAAGGCACCAGCGCTAACAGCTGCACTGCATCAGTCTAAGCATTGTTTGGTAATTGGATTTCTTATCAAAATCCAACACCAAAAATTCTTATATGTAAATTCTTGTATTTCAATTTAACATTTTTATTTATCTATAATTACCTGAGGTTTTTTTTCATTTATTGCTTTGCATTACTTGCTTCTGTTGCTTCTAATTTCTAAAGTTTGGACTGGAAGGAAAAGGCACATGAGTGCCCACCAGCACTTGTTCGTACTTCACTTTGATCATTAATTTAGACTTACCATGCAATAATACATTTCCATCTTTGATTTTCATATTTACCACTAAAGGCAGCCTAAAACACCACCTGAGTTTGTATCAAAGTTTAAGGATGAAAAAGATGGATTTTCCCTAAGACTCACACATTGTAGATGAAACTGTAGATCCTAAATGTTGAGACGCCCTGTGAGTTACAGACCACCACACATTTACTTCTCTGACAAATAATAAAAAAGGCTGTCATTGTGGATAATTTGCTCAGAATGCAACAGTGATTTAGCTAATTTTACTGAACAGTCTTGACCCTGTGTAGAGAATCATATTTGTGATGTTCATAGTTACTATCAGAAGGAGAACTTTATCTGCAACTGTAATGACCAATTTAAATCAATGTAATATCCCCTAAGATGTACCTAAATGTCAACAGTCATAAATTACACGGTTAAATTAATCCTGACCCTTTGAAAGAAGGTGTTGTGTTTCATCTATTTTCTGCTGGTGATGAGTAGTTCACAGTTTCTCAGATGTGCTTGCCCTTTCTGGGCCACACTGACGCACTGCAAGCCACACTTCCTCCGGGAAGAGAATTGGCTCATAGGAGGAAACCGTAGAGTTGTAGATTTGTGTTGGTCCCCAACCACCATGCAGCCTGTTGAGAGATCAGCAGATGATGCAATGCCTATAAGAGCTTCAGGAAAAGGGATAATTCAAACAGTTTCTTATAAAGAAAGCCTTTAAACAAATTCAAAGTGGGGGATGATGATACTGGATCATCTTTATAGAGCAATACAATAATCAGCAGTCTTTATGGCCACTATGTGTTACCATGGTGAAACTTTTTTTGAGACAGACACTGTTTGATTTAATGTTTATGAATCATATTCCTGATGGAAATGGGACAAACAGTGCATTGCCTGGGTGGGTGGCAATGTGCCAGGCCCTTCTCTGGACTCATGCAATATAAACCTTGTCCAGATCTTGTAGATGGCATCCCATGATCCTCTGTGCTGTCCTCACCACCTGTGCTGAATCCTTCCTCTCCTGCACTGTGCAGCTCCCTTACCACATAGTTATACTAAGACATAAAATGCTTTCTATGGTAGCTCTGTAAAAGTTTTTTTAACAGCTTAGTGGAAACTCCTATTTGTTTCCGTTTCCTGGGGAAGAAGAGCCGTTGTTAGGCCTTCTTCACCAGGTGGGAGGTATTCACAGTCCGGGAGAGGTCAGAGATGTGAATACCCAGGACCCTCCACCACCTCCCTCTGTATGCAGAGAGGAGAAGTCATAGTGACACTAATATGGCCATAAATAACAATACATTTAGGATTTACGCAAATGTAAAAAATCTGATATTATGATTGCGATTGTCATATGTTATGTTCAAACGGTTGGTTTCAATGTTGGTTTCCTGAGGGTCATAATAAATGTTGAGTTTATGTTAAAAAAAATACCTTACAACTATTGGTGTGTAATGTTTCACAGTGCTGTTGTACTATTCTATGTAATTGGTAGAGTTAAGTAGACTATTTTGTGATTAAATTTGGGTATTAGACCAATATTTCTGTGGATTTCAGGAAGATCCAGGGAAAAAAAATCAATCAATGATAAAATAAAACTAATAGAAAATATATAAAAAATGTACTTAAAAATATACTGAAATTGAAGGTTGGATTTCTCAAAAATTTTATTCTGAAATTATACCTCTACAATAAAAACTTTTTAATGCACCTTTACAGGGGTAACAGTAATGGTGGAGGCCATAGCATTTAGTTATTGATTTTATTCACTGATCACTAAACTTTGCTCATGTTGCCAAATATTTTCCTGTCTTCTATTGAATGGCTATGCTGCAATTTACATATTTTAGTCTGTATCGTAACAATCAATATTATTTTATAATTAGCAGATTTTGTTGCTTTGGTTTTTTCTCAGAGCCAAAGGTGCCATTTAAGAGGAAGCTGAAGGATGTGGAGGTACAAGAAAAGACCTCAGCCATGCTCATGTGCGAAGTGCCTCTCATCGCCACGCACACCAACTGGTTCATGGAGGAAACGAGGCTGGAGCAAAACACCAAATACCGCATGGAAGAGGACGGGACGCTGCGTCGCCTCACCATACATAATGTCACAACGAATGATGACGGAGTTTATATCTGCGAGATGAAAGAGGGCAGCCGCACTGTTGCTGAGCTCACAGTCCTGGGTAGGGGAAACAGTTTTCCTAGGCTTCCAAGGCATCTATGTTATAATTTTAGAAAAATCTTTCATAAATCATTTTTCAAGTGTAGCTGATATTGTGACCCCATTGGTTTATAAAAGTCAATATGGGCACCGATAACTGTTTAAATGGTTTATATTCTGTTTTTAGTGCAACTTATATTGCTATCTGAAATCTTACTCCCATATACCAGGGAATATCACAAAGAAGCTTCCTCGGAGGACCGTTGTTCCTGTCAGTGACACCGTCATCTTCTGCGTTGAGCTGGAGCATCCTTGTCCAGACGCCTACTGGACTCGCAATGGCGAGAGGCTGAAGGAAGATTCTCGTACTTCGATTGCCTGTGTATTTAGACAGTACACGCTGACAATTAAAGACTGCCAGGCAGATGATTCTGGAGAGGTGGCCTTCGTGGCTGGAGACTGTAAGACTTCAACACGATTCTCTGTCACTGGTGAGTAAAGTCATTTTTGCAAAATGTTCTCAGATATGGTACATTTCGCAAAGTGGTCAGTGGCGGTTTTTGCATGAATGTTGTCCTGGGTGAGCTCCTTGTTCTGCATTTAACACCTTCAATTTCAATCCAAATCCAACTTTAATCCCTGCATTGGTATAGCTTCAAACCAAATGTGTAATCTCTCCAAACTCTATATAAAAAAATAAAGAAATAAAAGAAAGAAAGTTCAGTTTCCATACCAGGAATGTTTTTTGTAACTAGGTATATCTCCAAACATCTGACTTTGTCTTTCAACTGAGAGACGGAAAAGCGTAGTGCCCTTCTTTCTACCAACTAACAGGCAGCGTGTAGCAACTAGTGGGAGAGGGGCAGTACAGATTTACTCTATGCTTGATTTTGTACGTTTTATCAGCTTTGAAACCATAACTTTTTTTAAACCTCATTTTACCTTAATCACGATAACCGGTCCACGACTCCTCCAATAGTACTAACTGAAGAAAAAACATGTTTCATCAGTTTCTCCCTGTGTCATAAAAACCTTCTGAGAAATACTAAAATCTTACATAGCATTATTCTTGTTGTTCCCTTGTGCTACTGTCACCAAGATTCCTGTTCTCTGTCTCTAAAAGGTCAAAAATGGTCAGAGAGGTGGGCCAGATTGTCTGGTTTTGAAATTAGTCTGCCGTCAACCATTTTAAAAAAATAGTTATTTTGGTCACTGGCAAATATAATTGTATCAATGCAGCCAGATTTATGAAAAAAAAAAAAAAATCATAACTCTATGCGTAAAATCAACTGAAGAGAAAAATTAGGACTTTGCAAACATACAGGATCACTTTGCCAAAATATAAACATGGAACAAATACCACTTTTGTCAATAGATGTCGGGAAACAGAGTGGGTTACTGTAAAAATATCTGTAGTGTTAGATGTATAATAGACAAGCATGGATGATGTCCCCATACAACCTTGGAGTGTAACAGCCACACCTGTCATCAGTGGTGTAAAAGATAAATATGTATTGCCATCAAAAGAACATCTCCAACACTTTTATCCCACTGTAGCTCCCAGGAAACACCCCCCTGATCCCCCAGTCGATGCTGTGGTGCAGAACAAGACTGACTCGTCCATCACCATTCAGTGGTCTCCCCCTGACAGTGACCGTCCAGTACCCATTAAAGGGTACATTGTGGAGAGGAGGAAGGTCGGTGCTTCCACCTGGCAGAGGTGCAACGCTGGAGAAACTGTCACAACAACACAGATCACCATAAAGAGTTTTGCAGAGGAATCTAGTTACCAATTCCGTATCTCTGCCACAAATGACTTTGGCCAGAGTCCCTATCTGGAAGTACCGGGCAGCTACTACCTCGGTAAGTATCTTATATTTTTTCAAATCATCGTTGTTATGCTTTTTGAAAAAATGACTTGTTTATTTTTTGTCATTCAGAACCCACTGCAGAAATCAGGAAAGGTCTGATGAACAGTGCTGCAGTCTCTGGAGAGGAGTTCTCCATCTCTGTCGAGCTGTCAGCTGTTTGCTCAGGCTTCTGGTCCCTAAACGGACGCCTCCTGCGGAGTGGATCCGAATACCTCATCACCCGGTCTAAGAACACACACACACTGCTCATTCATGTCGTGACCACGGAAATGAATGGAGCCGAAATCAAGTTCGTGGGGGGAGGTTCTCAGAGCAGTTGCATCCTATCTGTGAAGGGTAGGCGGTTTAAAAATGCGCTCACTTTTTATTGAAATATCTGTCTTTCTTTATCTTTATTTTGTTTGGAGAAGACCAAGCATGTCTTCTAAGCACAAAAATGTGTTGTAGCACCCTTTATCAGGTTCACCAACAAGTCTGACCATCCAGAGGTAGTGACCTGCAGTGTCCAAGAGACAGCTCAGCTGAGTGCTGAAGTGTCAGACTATGAGACTCAGGTCTGTAATAAAAACATATTTCTTTTTCACTTCTTTAATATATTTATAAACAACATCACATGCTTTTTACATCTCATGGAGCATAGTTCAACTCAATTATTTGAAAGTGGGCGGACAATGGCTCAACTACAAACCTAGCAAAGCATGGCCTTTTATCTAAGCCAACAGGCTGGCTAAGGAGAATATTGACCAGACAAGCAGCCAATAGGCTCAGGGTCATAATTGAAATGCTGCAGAGGTCCACAACTCGGGTAGAATAGCTGTTGATATGACAACTAGTAGCTGTACACCAATATTTCACTTTTGGACCAACATGCAAAACACCATCATATCCAGAGTTTTGTGGTGACAGCTTTATGATGTTGGGAGGCTGTCTTTTCGCATGGATGTGGATACTGGTCATGGCTAATGGGAAGAAAAGGCTAATACACTGTTTTTGTTATTGCTGTTCAAAACCTTAAAAGAAGATGATGTATATTTTGGTAAAGTGTAGTGTGTGGTTCTTCAGGTGGCTTGGATGAGGAATGGGCGAGAAGTGAAAATGGGGAAGAAGTATGAATCTGTCATTCAAGATCGCAAGAGAATCCTGATTGTTCACAACGTCACAGAAGAAGATGTGGGTCTTTATGAGTGTGTCTTAGCTGAGGATAGGATGTCATTTCAGCTCACATTGAAAGGTAAGTGAATTTGAACGTTTAAAGAAAAGCAGTTTTAAATTTAGACTAATGCACACATAACATCCTGGATAATAGGCTTTGCTTTAGCATACGAGTATTTCCATTTATTGGAAAAATGTCCTTTTTGTGCATTTCTGCTTAGATGAGCCCGCCAAATTTCTCAACAAAGCCAGGGGTCCCATGGGATTGTCATCGTCCCTTAAAGGAGATCTTGAGCTGAGCTGTGAGGTATCTTCTGCGAGTGCCATTGTTATATGGAAAAAGGATAAAGTGGAGATTAGTGAGGACCAAAGAACAACCATCATCTCCAAAGGGACCCAAAGGAAACTCATCATTAAGAGTGCCAAGAAAATCGATGAAGGATATTATTGTTGTGAGACAGGAGCTGATAAAGTCACATTCCATGTCAAGATAAAAGGTAAAGGTGATACTTCTGCTGGTAACATTATTGTTATTATTATTATTATTATTATTATTATTATTATTATTATTATTATTATTATTATTATTATTATTACTATTATTATGTCATCTGGATCCATGTTTCCATTCCCAGAATCCCAAGCAGCAGCAGCAGCAGCAGCGGCATTCTCCAATAAGGAATTAGTTCAGAGGGAAGTCAAAGCCATCCTCACCCAGAAAGCAACACTTCACTGCGAGGTGTCAGATGCCAAGATGGAGGTGAAATGGTTCAAAGATGGAAAGCTGCTGGAGTCGAGTAAGAAAATATACTTGGAGGCCAAGGGCACCACCCGGCAGCTGGTGATTGAAAATATAGAGAAGAGTGATGCTGGAGAGTACACGTGTGAAGCTGGAGGGGATAAACTGGTCTTCAAGATATTTGTATCAGGTAGGAATGCGAGATTGGTTAGTTTGAAAATCTGCTGATGTCCTGATCAGGAGGTCTTGTCTTGTACGAACAGGTGTTTGCCTATACCAAGTTGATAATATGCGAGTAAAACTTCATACAATTTAATGATTATTGTGTGGCTGGCTCAAGCCTACACAGACTAGGCACAGCACAGGACACATGACAGACAGAAAGGAAACTGAAGTGACTATTACAGTCTTTCGATCTCTATGGACATCATGTTAACGGGTAGAAAGCACCTGTTGGTCAACAAATAAGATGGACAGTCTATAATACAGTTTTGCAAGATGTGCACACAAAAATAATTCATGATTTTTTTATATATATATGCAGCACAAATTTAACATGGCCACAGACTGACAGAACAAAAACAACAGGTTTCAGGAGCTGAGATTAGACCCCAATTATGCCTAGAAACCATGTTAGATTATTTTAATGGTCATTTTATCACAGCAAGGGACATTTATGATTCTTCTAAAAATACTAGAAACATCTTTTTACATAATGCTGTTGTGGAATTGTCTTCTCATTTTAAACCAGTGTGTGTTTCTGAGGTCTGTAGAGTGCTATAAAACCTGGACTGATAGTCTGGATTGCTATTGCTGGTTGCTGACTTTATTGCTGAACCTTTCACTTGAATTTTTAATTTGAGCGAGCCTCAGTATTAACAAACCTCCTAAAGTTTGAAAATCTGCACTTGTCCCTCCACTGCTAAGTGGAGGCAAATCATCAGTTGTGAAAATTACAGGCCTATCTTAAAATTTAGCATTTTAGCAAAATCATTTAAAAAAAATTGATTTGTTAACAGCAGAAAGATTTTTTAAAAGCAAACAACATGCAAAATCGTCTCCAGTCAGGTTGTAGGAAGCAGCTCAGCACTGCTACTGCTGCCTTACAAGTTGTGAGGCACTGGATGAAAAACATTGTGTGTTTCTCAGTTTATTGACCTATCCAAGGCATTTGACACTGCAGATCACGTCTCTTGTTAGAAATTCGTTTCATACATGACTTTTCCAAACAAACTTTCTCCTGGTTGCTTCTTCGCAAGTAGAACGCCGTGTGTTAAGATGACAGGTGATCGTATTCTGGTTCTTAAGATCACAAAAAGTGTACCTCAAAACTCAGTCTTAGGACCAATCCTGTTCACAATCTACATTATTAATCTCTGTGCAAATTTAACAAATGCTGCATACCATCTTTATGCGGATGATTCTTTCATTTCTTCCTGTTCAAATTTAATCGGACAGGCATTTGAATGTCTGTAGTCTGCCTTTGATGCATTGCAGATTTATCTGTAGCATATGAAACTGCTTCTAAATGCTGCAAGAAAAAAGCTTTTTAAAATGTAACTGTTTCGTTGAAGGACATACCCTCAGTTAAAACTACCCAAAATAAAACGTAAGCTTGTCACCAGTTACAAGCGCAGAAGATTAATTATTGATGCAGAGCTTTCTTTTAGAGTTCATCTTAAACGTTTGATCACCGAATTAAGGGTGAAGCTCAGTTTCTATCTCAGAAACAGGTCATGTTTCTCGCTCAGAGCCGAGAAGCTTCTCTTATGACAGACACTTTTCTGTGCTTGATTACCGTATCTCATATACATAATTGTGTATATGTGTGTTTCAACCAGTTGCATACAGTATTTGGCTCACTCCGGCGTACCCCTGTGCTCTGAGATTGATTATTGGTTGTAGCCGCCTCACTTGCACTGTGAATTGTATGCTAATGCTGGCATGCCTTCCTTGAACGTAAGGCAATATACATAGTGGAAAATTCTGGTTTACAAGCCTCTTATTGGCTTGGTTCCTACTTATTCATGCACTTTTCTTCAGAGAACTGACAATTGTTATTCCTACAGTAAAATGACAGCTATACAAGTTCATGGGCAACCCTGCATGTTCTCAGGACAGTTGATACTGTGATACAGTGATAATGTAAAAATAGACAAAATGCAATAACGTTCAAATGATTTATATCTGGATTTATATGAACATGGCACATTATTATGAACATGGCACGTTATTATGCCTGCCATCTCCTGCAACAGCATCACGTAAATGTTGACTGAGGAGATCAGTTTCAGCAGTTTTGAAATCAAGCACCCTTATGTTTCAAAGGTGCTGTGTAGCTCTTTATGGTGTATTGCACCATGAAGCCACCTCATTGTTAAAATTATTACAAACTAACTTTAATTTGTAAAAGATCCTTTGATACCTACATTCTTTTTTTTTTATAAAACTCTAAATTGTCTAATAAAACTTAGGCCTGTGGTAACACTAATGAAACACATCCTTTACATTATTGCTTAGCCCACCACTGTTTCATTTTTAACTATGTTCAATTCCAGGCAGATGTTGCATCAAGAGTAGGTCATAATGGTTCCATGCAATGCTACATGATCTTCTAAAGGTCTTTGCGTGCTGGTCTTTGAAGGGAAAAATCATTCAATCATCCCCATTTTGTTTTTGTCTTTTGAAATTGTATGTATTTCTCATATCAACTTCATATTTCTTGTTTATCTCAGAGGCCCTGTCTGCTTTCTGCAACAAGGAATTAATTCAGAGGGAGGTGAAAGCCACTGTTTCACAGAAAACCACCCTGAGCTGCGAGGTAGCGGACACAAAGACAGAGGTGAAATGGTATAAAGATGGCAAGCTGCTGACTTCCAGCAAGACCGTCCACACTGAATCCAAAGGGAAGAGCCGCCAGCTAGTGATTGACAGCGTTGAGAGAAAAGATGCTGGAGAGTACATCTGTGAGGCTGGGACTGAGAAATTGTCTTTCAAGGTTCACATAGCAGGTAAAAATGTTCAGTACATATTTCAACAGGCTTTTAATGAGAAGTGACTGATGTGTTTTCTCTCGTGACCATTCAATCAGAGGCCCAGTCGGTCTTCTTCAACAAGGAGTCGGTCCAGAAGGATGTCAAAGCTACCGTGTCCCAGAAAGCTACGCTTAGCTGTGAGGTGTCTGATACCAAGACAGAGGTTAAGTGGTACAAAGATGGCAAGCTTCTCACTTCTAGTAAGACAGTGCATACAGAATCAAAAGGCAAGAGTCGGCAGCTTGTGATCGAGAGCCTGGAGAAGAAAGATGCTGGAGAGTACATCTGTGAGGCTGGTGCTGAAAAGCTTGCCTTCAAACTTCAAGTGCAAGGTAGGATCCAGAACTAAACTGGCTGGTACCTTGGTCAATATATTGCACAGACACTGCAGGTAATGATACTGAAAAGGGGTTTATTAATTTAAAGTAATGCATTTATTCTACCCACAGAGACACAGATCCAGTCTGCCTTTTTCAAAAAAGAGTCTGTGCAGAACGAAGTGAAAGCCACTCTTTCCCAGAAAGCCACCCTGAGCTGCGAGGTAGCAGAAACGAAGACAGAGGTGAAATGGTACAAGGATGGCAAGTTGCTGACATCCAGCAAAACTGTCCACACTGAATCAAGAGGAAAGAGTCGCCAGCTTGTGATTGACAGCGTGGAGAAGAAAGATGCTGGAGAGTACATCTGTGAGGCTGGTGCTGAAAAGCTTGCCTTCAAACTCCAAGTGCAAGGTAGAATCCAGACCTAAACTGACTGGTACCTTGGTCAATATATATTCACAGATACTGTAGGTAATGGTGTTGAGAAGAGGATTATTGATACAAAAGTAATGCATTCATACTCTTCACAGACACACACGTCCAGTCTGTCTTCGTAAAAAAAGAGTCTGTGCAGAAAGAAGTGAAAGCCACTCTTTCCCAGAAGGCCACCCTGAGTTGCGAGGTACATGACACGAAGACGGAGGTGAAATGGTACAAGGATGGCAAGATGCTGACATCCAGCAAAACTGTCCACACTGAATCAAGAGGAAAGAGTCGCCAGCTTGTGATTGACAGCGTGGAGAAGAAAGATGCTGGAGAGTACATCTGTGAGGCTGGAGCTGAAAAGCTTGACTTTAAAATACACATTGAAGGTAAAGAGTTTTTCTTTCTGATAATGGTAATCTTAGACTATTAGTTTATTGATTCTATCAATTTTCAAACGTATGCATGTCAAACCTTTTTCTACAATGTTCTAAGTAATCAATGAAACATCTTTACTGGCATTACAGCAAAATAAGCCTTATTATAATTTCTGAGCAGCCTTTTTGCATGATTTTTTAGATCAATATACAGCACATGTTTAATTTTGCAACAAAGTTGCATCAGCAGTGGCCTTCAGGGGCACTATTCAATTCAATTCAATTTTATTTATATAGCGCCAATTCATGAAACATGTCATCTCAAGGCACTTTATAAAGTTAAGTTCAATCATATTATACAGATTGGGTCAGATTATACAGATTGGTAAAAAATTTTCCTATATAAGGATAACTAAACCTGGAAGTTACAAGTCTAATGCCCCTTGTGGCTAAAGGTTACACAGTGCTGCTATAAGTATTTTAACGTTGTTAAAAGCTTCGCTCCTAATTATGTACATACAAATTTAGCTGAATTGAATATCTGTTTTCATCATTTTTCTCTGTAACAGTAAAATATAGCACCTCTGGCTAAAACTTGCCCAAATCACACTAGTATTGGTAGGTCATTATTTTAATATCAAGATGAAGCAAGGATACCATGAGAATTGTCTTTATTATCTGCAGAGATCCAACCGAAGTCTGCCTTTGTGAGCAAAGAGTCTGTGCAGAAAGAAGTGAAAGCCACTCTGTCCCAGAAAGCCACTCTGAGCTGTGAGGTGAATGACATGAAGACAGAGGTGAAATGGTACAAGGACGGCAAGCTGCTGACTTCCAGCAAGACGGTCCACGCAGAATCAAGAGGCAAGGTTCGCCAGCTTGTGATTGACAGCGTGGAGAGGAAAGATGCTGGAGAGTACATCTGTGAGGCTGGGACTGAAAAGCTGGCTTTCAAGATGCTTGTTGAAGGTAAGGAGTTCTTCGTACTGAGTAATGTGATCTTGGCTGGATAAATCCTGTAGGTCTTTCAGTTCAATTCTTATTGTCCCCGTTCTAAGTTGAGTGAGTCACACCAAACCTGTAGCTTTGACATGTTTTCATTTATTATTTTTGCAGAGACCCAACTTAAGTCCACCTTCGTCAACAAGGAATCTGTCCAAAAGGAGGTGAAAGCGTCTCTCTCCCAGAAAGCCACCCTGAGCTGTGAGGTTGCTGATGCAAAGACAGAGGTGAAATGGTACAAGGACGGCAAGCTGCTGACATCCAGCAAGACGGTCCACGCAGAATCAAAGGGCAAGAGTCGGCAGCTGGTGATTGACAGCGTGGAGAGGAAAGACGCTGGAGAATACATGTGTGAGGCTGGGACCGAGAAGTTGGCTTTTAAGATTCATGTGGCAGGTAGGAGAAATATGATAATACTTCTTACTGTTGTTGAAGTATAACCTTATACTGAATCTATTTTTGCAGCTTTGCTTTTCTGAAACATTCTATTGCTTGGTCTTTTTGTTAAGTTGTTTTTGATTGTTTTACAATGAAGGGTACAACATAAAAGATAGAGAAGAACATAAAGAAACTGTGCCGCTCTGACCGTCTCACTTCACCCGCATTGCCTGCTGGCGGTGGTCAAAGAGCCCGGTGGCGCCGATGTATGGCAGCCTCCCTTCTGTCAGTCTGCCCCAAGGCAGCTGTGGCTACTAACATAGCTCACCACCATCACGCTGTGAATGTGTGTGAATGGGTGAATGACTGACTGTAGTGTGAAGTGCTTTGGGGTCATCGGACTTGATAAAGCACTATACAAGTACAAGCCCTTTACTATTTAAATATGTGTATTGAAAATTTTTGATTTGATCAATATGATTTTGATTTTATCAGTATACTTTTTCTCTATATTGTCCAGCCCCTTACATCCCTGTACTTCCTCTGACTCACTGGTAATAAAAATAGTTAACTCTAAATATTCTTTGCTCAGTAACAGAGTCAACTCTGAAGAGGGTTGTCACTGTGACCGGGTAGCGCTTAGGCATGATGTGTTCATTTTTGACCGTCTGACCAGCTGGCCACCGGTCAGGACCAAATACACAGAAAATTGTCTGGCATCGGCCTCCAGCCGGTTTCTCACGCGTTTCCAGCTGAAAGTTATTTCCTATGTTAAAGCATTTAAACAAAATTTTTCCCCTGTTTTATTTGCTTTCTAGAACCTCCAGCCGGCTTCTCTAACAAGGAATCAGTCCAGAGAGAAGTGAAAGCAACGCTGTCTCAGAAAGCCACTCTGAGCTGTGAAGTTTCAGACTCCAAGATGGAGGTGAAATGGTTCAAGGATGGAAAGCTTCTGACCTCCACTAAAGGGATCCACATGGAGTCAAAGGGCAAGACCCGTGAGCTGGTGATAGAAAAAATGGAGAAGAAGGATGCTGGGGAATATACATGTGAAGCTGGAAGTGAGAAGCTGGCATTCAAGCTGCAGCTGACAGGTATAAGTATATGACAAATATACTTCTAGTTTCAATTGGAGTGATCATGTTTTACAACAAAACACTTAAAAAAGGTTATATTTTGTAGATGGGGCTGTGAAGTTCAAGAAGAAGCCTGCCAAGGACACATTTGTTGTTGAAGCAAGTGAAAATGTTGTTTTAACTGCTGAGCTGGCCACAGAAGCTGGTACTGTGAAGTGGTTCAGAGAAGGTGTGGAGCTCAAGGAGAGCAGCAAGTGTGAAATACGAAAAGATGGGCTTTCTCGCACTTTGACAGTGAAATCAGCTGAGACCAAAGACAGTGGAACATACTCCTGCCAGACAACCGATGACAAAGTGGAATTCAAAGTTCAGGTTAAAGGTAGGTCACATAAAAGCATTTCTGCGTCTGCCTCCGCAAATGTTTCATTTTCTTTTTCACCTGCAACGTTACGCTTTCATTTTAGATTCAGCTTTGAAGTTTGTTGTTCCTTTGAAACCTGCTACGGTGGAGTTGGGAGGAACACTTAGCCTAATTTGTGAGCTGAATCGGGCCTCCGGGGATGTTGTCTGGCAGCATGAGGGGCGTGAAATTAAACCTGGGAACAGACACTGTGTCAGAACGGATGGAGCAAAAAGGGTCCTCAGTGTAACAGCGGTGACTAAAGAAGATGAAGGGGAATACAGCTGCGTGTGTAAAAATGACAAGACCTCTGCTAAAGTAACTTCTAAAGGTAATTGAAACTGAAAGTTCACTGTTTAAGACTAAAAGAAATTCAATTATAGCCAGATACCAGAGTTTTATGTAACAATTAAACTAACCTGGTTTGGTATTTATAGAACAGCATGTCATAGTAATATTTATATATATTTTTTTACCCTTTAGTTTTAAAGTGCTATTCAGTTGCTAACATTCATCCTCCTAAAATGAACCTTCTTATGCATGCCACTGGTGACATCACATGAGGCAACCGTTCAGAGTTGTTCTCAGTACTGCCATTCATATTTCTTGTGTTTTTCATTCACATGTTTTCATTAAAGTTAATTTTTTTTATTATTAATCTATACAGCTTTACCAAAACATTTCTAGATCAAGATTTCTTTATTGGTCCCCATTGGAAGAAGTTGTTTCTGTACAGAGTGAAAGCTGCTGTGGACAGTGAAGATTTTAGCTTATCCACTTCATGGATTTTGTAATTTTTTTTAACCTAAAACTTAAGGCAAGGCAAGGCAAATTTATTTGTATAGCACAATTCAGTACAAAGACACTGCAAAGTGCTTTACATAATTAAAATATAGCAAAATAAAACAGAATAAAAGCAAGTAGGAATAAAATGTAGATAGAAAAAAAAGAACAAAAAAGTGGTGATTCAGTTAACTAGAACAGTTGAAGGCAATCTTAAACAAATGTGTTTTTAATCTTGATTTAAAGGAACTCAGGCTTTCCGCACCTTTACAATTTTCTGGAAGTTTGTTCCAGATAAGTGAAGCATAGGAACTAAATGCTGCTCCTCCTTAAAACATGTGAAAGCACTTAACTCGTGTTTAAACTGTTTTATTGTGTGTGTGTTATTTGTGAAGAGGACCAAGGAAGACTGAAATCAAACTCAAATGATTCAGATTATATCTTGCAATGTCTAAAAGGTTGCCCATCCACCCTAATGTTTACGAATAAAAGAAGATTAGTAAAATTCTTGCACCACTTTCATCCAGCTTTTTATTTTTTTAGCGCACTTTCTGAGAACCTTTTTTTTAATGAAGCTGTGGAATGTATGCATTTCTATTCTCAGTGTACAATTGTACACTGGATGGCATCTTTAAAAATGGTTTAATTCTTTTCAGCACCAAGACCTGTGAGGTTGACCACTAAACTGAACAACGTCGCCGCAACGGAGGGAAAGGATGCCATTTTCAAATGTGCAGTCACCCCGGCTGACGTCAAAGTTAAGTGGTTCCACAACGACATACCCGTCACTGCTGGACCCAAATACAAGCCCGAGCACGGAGGCGGGAGCTACTCGCTTACCATCACATCAGTCACACAGAAAGATGCAGGAGAGGTTAGCGTTGATGCAGAAGGCAAAAGCTGCAAAGCAACTCTTCAAGTCCAGCGTAAGATTGGAAATGTTTGTTGAAATAGCTGCTTTAATCTGTTAAATTCTTCAGTTTCCAAAAAATATGAAATCCAAATAAGTCATGTCATTTTATTCTCTTCCAGGTGAACCAGTCACGTTTAAGACAAAGCTGGAAAACCTAACGGTGGAGGAAGAGAGTGAAGTAAGACTGGAAGTGTTGCTCAGTAAGCCCTCAGATGAAGTCAAGTGGATGAAGAACAGTGTAGTCCTGCAGTCCACAGGAAACGCAGAGATTCGAGTTGAAGGAGCGAAGCAGATCCTGCTTTTCAAGAGAGTAACTTACTCTGACCGTGGCATCTACTCTTGTGAGACCCTGGATGACAAGACCCAGGCAAAGCTGACTGTTGAGAGTAAGAATAATCCCTAAGTTTTCTGAAGTGAATGATAAAACATATGCATATTTGGTGATACCGTCCAATCAGTTAATGATAATATAACATAATAACATAATATAAGGTGTTAACAGAGGATTGGATTGCATTTACAAACCACATGATCTTGTTTACTCAGATTTTAGTCACGTTCAAACGTGTTTCACTAAATTTATGGCTTTGTTGAAAGACCACTTGCTGTAGCAATTTCCATTCCGTCTAGGTTGTCATATAGAGTTATGAGATGAAATGTTGATTATCAGCAAAACAAACAACAAAAAAACAACATTTGCACTGTGCTCAAGCTCTTACATAAAATATATTTCCAGCATTATTTCAGTGATCTTATGATTAACTAGGATTAAGTGTTTGGAAAAGCGCATCAGATATCGTTATCTTGTCATTCTGATCGAATTAACAGAGCAGATGGTTGACTTTAAACACAGTGATTCTTGAACTGATTCTTCTTTTGTCAGTTTAGTTATTATCAAAGGATGCCACCAGTATGATGGATGATTTTTTTCACAAGTCAACGTGTTAAGTGTGTAAGGGATCCAAGCACTGAAATTTAGAGTCCATGGTGTTAAAACTCCTCAGACCTTGATCTCATAAAGAACCCTACAGTAAAAAACTTGAAAAAGAACAGTCTACGCTGTAAAAACTTTAATTTTGCATAGGCTTCATATATTACCCAATAAGACTTTCAAACTTTATAAGCACTACTGAGCAAATTGATTTTTCATAGACCTTTGACAAAAATACCAAACAACACAAAAACAGCAAGGTTTATGAAACATATTTTTTTGTCACTCTCCAAACTTTTTTACTTCGTCGCTGTATGTTGACCACAAAATTCTGTTTTCCCCTTCAGTGAAGAAGATACAGTTAATAAAAGCTCTAAATGACACAAAAGCTCATGAAACGGAGACGGTAACACTTGAAGTGGAGCTGAGTCAAGCTGATGTTGAAGGCTTATGGACCAGAGATGGGGCCAAGTTAAAGTCAGGGCCAAACTGCCGCGTCACAACCCTGGGGAAGAAGCATACCCTGACGCTTTCCAATGTAAAGAGGGAGGATGCTGGCACGATTTCCTTCCAAGCAGAGGGAGTCCATACCTCAAGCAAGCTGATTGTCACAGGTAGATTCTGCTGACTCTTAATCCTTCTAGGGCACTGTCTGACCACTCAGTCGTTGCCATGCTTTGACATATATGCGCTGATCCTACAGAACCTCCTGCAATGATCTCCAAACCCATTGTGGATATCAATGTTCCTGAGAGGGAAAAAGCAACTTTTGAATGTGAAGTGTCAAGAAACAACGCAGAAGTCAAATGGTTCAAGGTGAAAAGTCACTTGTTCAGTCAGAGTCTGGAAATGAAAATAACTTCATTTAAAATGTAAAGCACGGACTTACATTTTAAAAACAACATGTCTGCAGGATGATGTTGAACTGAAGCCGGCAAAGAACGTCGCCATTCATTCGTTGGGCCGAAAGCGCACATTGGTCATCAACAAATGCACACCTGAAGACGGAGGCACTTATATCTGTCGAACAACTGATGATAACACCTCTGCTAAGCTCACTGTTCAAGGTGATTATTGAGTTGCTAACTTAAAAAAGAAGAAAAAAAAACACAGTCTGCTGATTTGGTTGTTCTGATAAAATTCAATCTCATTATGGTCCCTGCAGCCAGAGATATCAAGATTGTTAAGAAGCTGGAAGATGTGGAGGTGGTGGAAAAGGAGAGTGCTTCATTTTCCTGTGAAATCTCTCATGATGACGTGGAGTACCAGTGGTTCAGAGGAAACACCAAAATTAAAGCCAGCGAGAACATCAAGATGAGACAAGAGGGTAATGACTTTCAGAAAATATTGAACCATGATGACATACAGTTATATTTTTTGTTAGACGATATCTTTATGCTCTTGCAGGCAGGACATACGTACTGCTATTCAAGTCTGTAACTCCTGAGGACATGGGTGAAATTAAATTTATAGCTGAAAAAGCTTCTTCAGCTGCAAAACTTAAAGTGAAAGGTAAGCAGTTGATTTTGCACATTGATAACATTTTTAAAACATTGATTACTGTATGGAGAATGGCATGAAGTCATTAACCATTGGATCATTGCATTGCAGTTGAATTAATCGTATTTGTCGCGTCAAAACTTTTAGAATGAAGGTTTACACCTATCAGCATGTTTAAATATTGCTTTCCTCTAAATCTAAACATACTGGGACATGCTTTTTTTCCCCCTAATCTTACATTGTACATTTGCACCATGTACAATGTATGATAAACCTTGACATTACTACTAGATGTAATATATACCTGAAACGAATAAACACATCAACCATTTGCATTTAGGTTTTTATTCCTGATTGAGGTCTGATGGCACCACGAATACACTTTAGCAGAACCAAACTTGGTGTTTTGTGCACCAAGATTTATAATTTTTTGCTACAGGTTTTTGGCATTCAATAACAAATTTTCTGATTCAAATTAGGCAACTATTTGTCTGATTGTCTTGTAATTTTGACTTGTTGCTATCAATGATTGATTATATAAATTGTATACACAAAAAATGGTGGCATACAGTCAAAGATACTTTGAATAGCATCAATTTGCAAATTTTATATTGCATTTTTATCTTAGAGATTAGATTTTGTGGTCCATTGCTTTAGCCCTGCTTTCCTTGCCTTTGGCATAATTAGATATTTTGCAATGGCTTCCCTATCCCGTGCTTTAGTGGGAGCTTTAACAAGGTGTTTTACATAGAAAATACTTTTTTGTGACACAATGACTACTTCATGTTGCTATAGAGCTACCTGTGAAGTTTGTGAAGAAACTCAGGGATAAGATAGCGATGTATAAGCACCGCGCTCATCTCGAATGCCAAGTGTCCCGTGCCAGTGCGAAGGTGAAGTGGTTCAAAAACAAGACGGAGGTCAGGCCCAGCAAAAAGTATGAGATGAAAAGTGAAGATGTGTACCGAAAGCTCACCATCAACGACGTGGACTCTGGCGATGAAGACATGTATACGTGTGACGCTACTGATGACAAGACATCTTGTAAACTGCTGGTGGAAGGTAAAGCAGAAGATGATTAAGGTCACTTGTAATCCTAGGGTTGTTATGAATAAACACACACACAAAACAAGCCATCAGACTGCGAGTCAATGAGGCATAGAGCTGTTTATCGGTATGACATAATCTACTAATGCATACCTGAACATTTACCGATCTCTCTTTTGCTACTTTTTATAACCAATCTCACCTACTAATTTACTGGGACCAAACATTTTTTGTCTCATAAACCAAATTGCACGTTTTAAATGCGGTTGGCAAAATCTGTTTATGTAGGTATTTGGCTGAGTGATTAGACTCATATCAAAAAACCTTCACAGGTAAACATTAGTCTAAGTGCAAAATTGTACAAGAAAATTATTCGCACTGAATGCATAGGTTTTTATTACTTCTAAATTGTTAGTTCTAATTGTTAGTTCTAAATTAATTGTGATAATTTAATTATTTGTGTTATACAATCTGTATAATCTGATTGAATTTGACTTTGGAAAGTGCCTTGAGATGACATGTATTATATCAATTATATCATTGTATATTTTATTTAATTGAATTAAAATACTATCATAAAGTCTAAAAGAAGTGCATTTGATATCAAGCCTTGACTCCTGGTGTTAAGCTAGGCTCACACCAAAAACCAAATACGAAGCCCTCTCCACCTGGGGTCATCGCTAGATAAGTCAGGTTAAGATATCCTACTTCACTGGTGGGAAAAGATCTGGAGCTGGTGTGTGATGTTGAGCAATGACAGCTAGATATAGTTTTACTCGTCTCTGCACACAGCTTGGAGTCTGAGACCTTACTCCTGTAGATAAACTAGACTCTCATCTACTTTAGTAAAGTGAGTGTCAGTTCTTTATGGCTTACAGTTGCACAAGGGAAGCTCTCTGTGCCTATGCATCCAAATGTAGTTCAGATTATTTGGTCTCTTTGAAGTCTCTGGATGATGCCCTAGACAGGGCACCATCTGGGAATTTCACTGTGCTCCTTGGGGAATTTAATACCTCCAAGGGCAAGGATGGAATCACCTGGATGGGTTTAATAAAGAGAAATGACCTCCCTTTTGTGGACCCGAGTGGTATTTGATTGGATTTATGGCATGGACTGTTTATAATGAACATCATGTTTCAGGACAAGGTGATCTATAAGGGGATGCTGTAACATGCCACCTTAGGTCAAACACTGATGGCCATTTTTGTTAATTGTACCATCAGACCTGCACCGCTGGGTATCGGACACCCAGGTGAGGAGAGGAAAGCTCTCTACTGATAATCATGAGGTAGTGAACTGGATCTTGTGGTGAAGCAGCCTCTTGAACAGATCTGAATTCCACTGCAGGGGTGACTTTGAGGTAACCTGACTCTCGCCAGATGGATTTCATTCCGCCGAGCTCCACACATCCATCTGTGATCGCTCCATTGGAGATGTATTTCAGAAGGAGGGGCCTTAAAAAAAAAACGTACACACGATTGGATAAACCACTTGTCCGTCATCTTTACTGACATGGTACAAGTTCTTGCCAAACCCGGTCGGGAGAAGGATGAAAACATAATTTCCACTAACAAAAGCCTTCAAAGTCGTTCTCTGATGTTCTTTAAATTAATTAATATTCAGTAGATTGGACAATAATGATGTAGTGGCAGCATCAATGTTACCGCTTGCTTCCTCGCCGCGAGCTGCCATTGTTGTCTGAATCCAAACAGTTGCTTCTCTGATACGTCACATCTATGTAAATCCCGCCCGGCGATACTGATTGGCACGTCCGTTTTGTGTGGTATTGAAATCCCTCCCAATGGCAGCAATTCCATATGGATGTGTTGACACCGTGTGGAACTCTGCAGAACGACATCCATCTGGCGAGAGTCAGGTTAGCTTTAAGGAGCCGTGGTCACAGTGGCGATGAGATGATTCATTGGTGGACACCAGATGTGTTGGAAGCCATCAGCTAAAGAAAACCTCAAAGTTTGTTCACTCTGGGGACTCATGAAATCATTACATGGCCTAAACTAAAGGACGTACCGGCAAACCATTCAGCAATCCCAAAATGTGTTTTTTGGGAACACCGAGTATCTCCTCAATCCAGTCAGCATGTCCACCATGGACAAGGAACTGGAGTGTTAGGAGTGTAAATATGAGTCACAAGGTGGCAGGCACAGGTGGTTGTTCCAGTTCCTGGATCACATTTCTCAGCCTCTCTGTTGTTAGAAAGGAAGCTTTAACTGATTGGCAAAGGTTAAATTCAACAGTGGACGCATATTTGCCTTTCTGTAATTGCCTAGATAGTCATGTGACTAGTTGTCTAGTACTTGCATAACCAATGAAAGAGCTTGTCTACATTGTCTGCTTACAGTTGACATTGTTTCTAGTGTAGGTTGACTCCACCAAGGTAGACTTTCCATGAATATCATGTGAAGCTCATGGATACAATCAAGGCTGGGGAACCTCAGGTTCTTATCTTTACATTTAGCTAATGATGTGCTTCTTTTGGGATCTTGAATCCATGAGACAAAGTGGACCCTGGAGTGGTTCACAACTGAGTATTTTGCACCAGGATGAGAGTCAGCTTCCCAAGAATCTTAGTGACCTGTTTATGAGTGATGATAAGTTGGATTGGGAGATGGAAAGACTAGAAGAGTGTCTTGTCTGTATTTAAGAGCAAGCTGCTCTGGTCTGTCATGGTGATCAAGAGCAGAGGGGAACAATTAAGCTGTCAGTATAGCAGGCAGTCAGTTGATGTTTTATCCATTTCATATAGTCATGCGATGTGGATCATGATGAGGAAAAAGCAAATAAAACACCACAGGCAGGTGATCTGACCCTTCTCAGCAAGGTGATGGGCTTAGCCTTACAGGGTAACTCCAATTACTTCCTAAAATAATTCAATATGCCAAAGACAAGCTAAATGTACAAGATACATACAGCAGAAATGTGAGTTATTATATATGAGGCTAAATATTCAACGTGTGGGCAATTTACGTTTTGATAAGATATCTGTTAGCTTCAAAATTTTTAAGGTGACTATTAACAGTTTGTAATTGAGTCTGACTTTCATATAATCT